>NC_091440.1:30185518-30241232 GCF_964237555.1 Oryctolagus cuniculus
GAAAAGTGAGTCTCACCTATTCAAAACAAGTCAAGGAAATATAAATTGCTAAATATAGTGTGAAGTATATAACAAAGTTCAATTAATGGAATATTTTTATAATTTGTAAATCATATAATTATATAGTATACATTTTAAGACAATCATTTTTTAATTAATTTGAAATTTAAATAATTTATTCATAAGAGAAATGAGACAATTTTAAAAGTCATGTGATTCAGTTCATTTGATTAACTCAAAATATAATGTTGTGTACTCTGCTATATTTATCTTTGTTAATTTGGAATTTTTTCAAATTTGCTGAAACTATCTCATTTTCAGTTCAGTATTTGTGGTTTCATTTTAAAGTTTGTGGTGTATCTGATTTTAACTCACGTATTTTAACTTAGGTATTTTGTATAACTTACATATGTATTATGTATTATGACAAAATACATGAGTTAAAATAAGACAATATATAAATATATATTTATATAAAAATATATTAATATAACAAATTTTAAAATATAGTAAATATTAATATATTTATATATAAAATAAGACTATATATAGATATATACATATATATGAGTGTGAATCGGAAATAACATGCTGGGCAAGGAGACACTTCTTTGTTTATCCTGATCTGATTATCATAATATGAACTGAAATTTTAAAGGATATTTAATTCATTCCAGTTAAGCATATATTAATACATTGCTATGTGTTCTTTAGTTGGGGATTACTATGACCATCACATTCAGAAACATAACTGAGTCATTATATAAATACATGTATTGAAACAATGCAGTTTGTAGTTTCCACCCAACATATGAATGTTTTGAATGCTAAACTGGCTTAAATATAACAGAGGTGGATGTTCTGCTACAGTGGATTAGATCAACACTTGTGACAGCCATTTCCCATACTGGAGCGCTGGTGTGAGTCCCTGCAACTCTATTTCTGGTGAAACTTCATGCCAATGCATCCTGAGGCAGCAGATGAAGGTTCCTATGCTTAGTACCTGCCACCCATATGGGAGACGTGGGTGGAGTTCTTGGCTCTTGGCTTCAGAATGGCCCTGCCGCGCTGCTTCTGTGGAAACTGAGTGAGTGAACGAGTAGATGAAAGATCTCTTTGAATCTCTCTCTCCCCCTCTCTCTGCTTTCAAAGTAGATGAAAATAAAGGTTTATTTTCTAGTCATTCAGATTCATCTTTCCATTGGGTGGAATATTGTCAGTCATTCTAAGGTGATATCATATGATTTTATGAAATTGATGGCTCTGTTGACTTAATATTATTCTATGTATAGTCAAAAGATTTTTTGTGACAAATTTGGTTGATTTTAGTCACTTTGAAAAATGTGGACTTGTGCGTTTAGCTTAACATGTGTGGTGAATGCATAGATAGAATATAATATTTCATTTAAAATAAGGCCCAAAATATTTGGAAAATAGTATCTTATATCATTTCAAAGAGTATTTACTTTTATTTACTGGAATGGCAGATAGACAGTGGCCCACAGAAAGGAGAGACCTTTCATTCGCTGGTTCATTCCACAAATATCCACAATAATAAGGGCTGAGTCAGAGGGATCAATATAATTACTTATGAGAACAAAGTAACATTTCCCTCATCCAAATATGAAGGGGCAATCATTTTACCTCTGGGATTTTCTCCACTCACTTTATATTTTCAAGTCTCAATGAACATGTAGCTGAAGAAATAAAAGCAGAAAAGAGCAGAAGTAGCTCTCTTCTGAATATGCGTGGATTGTCTATTGTACACCATACATGGTATGGAGAATTTTTTGCATGTGATTTCTATAATCCATAATTCAGAATATTTGATTTATTTTACTGGGAATGTCTATTTAATGTACTTCACAGTAAGTAGGATAAACTGTTAGGCTACAATACAACTGGTATTTTAAGAAAAACATGTAAGATTCCAAATTACATTTTATATTTACTTTATTTTCTTACAATTTTCTCACTCTCTTCTGATTGTTGACTTTCCTGTTTTCAGCCATCATTTGAAATTCACTTAATGAAATCCTCTCCACAGTAGTATAATACAAACAGCATTTGTTAGTGTCTCTCAACTTCCCCAAATTTTATATTTATATATATATATGTATATATATTATATTAGTTTAAAATACTGTATTATACAATTAACATTTTTTCAAGATGGTAGATCCCATGTTAAGTGTCCTTAACACAGAAAAAGGAGAGGAGAGGAGAGGGGAGGGGAGAGGAGGGAAGAGGAGAAGGGAAGGGAGGGGAGAAGAGGGTAGGGGAGAGGAGGGGAGAGGAGAAGGGAGGGAAGGGGAGAGGAGGGTAGGGGAGAGGAGGGGAGAGGAGAAGGGAGGGAAGGGGAGAGGAGAAGGGAGGGGAGGGGAGAGGAGGGGAGAGGAGAAGAGAGGGGAGGGGAGAAGAGATATTATATATATTTTTATATATAATAAAATTTCACTTCAAAGCAAATTAGCTGGGACTACCAGACAATTATTATAAAAAGCATGTAGGATTTTTGAATTTGTAGAATGACAATTGGGATAATGATGGTTAGATAATGCATTCACTTATTGAAAGAAAGAGCAAAGGGATCAGGCTCTGGGTCACAAGGGTTGAATATCCTGTGCTGGGATCAAAGACCCCAATTCAGAAGAGCAGGAGCAGGTTAGGGAATTAAATGTGATAGCACTTTGGGGAGTTCGTTATAAACAGTAAATCATACATAACCTCTGTCTCCAAAGGGGGCAGAAGCTATTCAACTCAAGTCCACTTTGTCATCTATGAAAACTGGCTCTGTTGCCAGATATTTTTATTTGTCAAAAAAATCACTAAATCAAAATAGTAGCAACTATTTCTAACTCCACTTTCCTCAAATGATTTATCATTTGTATTGTCACTCAGGACAACTGTATACATAATTCTTGTATTTGAGAAGAATGAAATCGTGCAAGGTAACAGGGATATAGGAATATGGAGACAGGACTGGTATGCTTAGGAATCATTTTTAAGATTTTTCTGCAAATTTAGCAGATAAATAATGTGGTAGCAATATAGAGATATATAACTTGAAGTTTTCCTTTCAAGGTAATGCATTAGGGCATGGTGTAAAATTTAAAGGAATAATCCAATAAATTGAAAATAACACATAATATAGTGTAAAGAGGAAATAAATGCAGCAGAAAATTACCTGATTAGAGCATGAGTGGATGAGCTGTCACTGTCATGCAGTGGGTTAAGACTTTGGTTGTGATGCTGGCATTCCAGAATGATGGTTGGTGTCACACCTGCTCCCCTTCTGATCCTGATTCCTGCTAATGCACCTGTGAAGGAGGTAGATCAGATGGAGTTTGGTCTGACCCAGGCTGTTGTGGGTTGTGGCTGTTTGGGGAGTGAACTAGGGAACTAGGAAGAAGATAATTTCTCTCTCCCTCTCTCTCTCTCTTTCTCCCTCTTTGTGGCACTCTGCCTTTCAAGTAAATTAATAAATGTTTAGGTGTTTGAATATAGATGGGTAGACCGGTTTTAAGTAATTAACGTTGTAGGAGGCACATCACAGATGCAGAGTAGATTGTACAGGTTTAAAATTTGTTCTCACATGAGTATTTACGTGATGAAACAAGTAGAAAGTAACTGGCTGAAAGTGACAAGAAGACAACAAATGTAGAATAAAATAATGTTAGGACTGGAATGGATGTACTTAATAAATTAGTAGAGAAGAGGATTATTGCTTGTCTATAACCTTGTCTATATCACTATATGTGACACAGTATACTTAATATTTTTGTATCTCATTTTCTGTTTGTACATTTGTGGTCATAAAAAGGAATGCATCATAATAGATTTGTGATTAAATTTTTATGTATCCAAAGTGCTTATGCAATTATCTGTCTTATATTTAATTATATAATTAAATGCAACATTTCTGGTCACATTTGTATTGTGAGTAACTGAATGTTTTCAGTTGTTGCTGCTGTTTTCAACAATAGCTTCAGCTACTCTTCTGCAGAACCAATAGTGAGAATTTTTTAAGGAGATTTCAATGAAAAGACTGAGGTGCAAAATAATTAAGAGAATATACAAAAAAGAAATTTTGGTTTGCTTCATGGAATTTAAGATCAGTGAGTGGTTAGAGTAAATGATTCCAGTTTTCTGATAACATAAACAGATTATATAAATTATGAGAGCTTCAAGATGGGAGACTGAAAGTATTCCATATTTGCCTTTGAAGACACTAGGAGAAGTAGCATGTAATGCTTTTTGAACATTAGATTATAAACTAAGACACCAGGTTCTACCTCAAAACTATGAATATTTGCTTAGTTGTGTTAGGCTATTCAAAAATTAATTGGTTATTATGATTTCTAGATATATATTAAATTTCATTTCTGAATCCTGTGAAAGTTTGAGATGCCATGAGAGCTGCTTTGTTCAAAGAAAAAGAAATGAAATATCATATATATTTTATTTCAAAGTTGAATCAATACACCATTGAGCATATTCCACCTGTACTTACTACAAATAATTGATATGCTTAGAAAATGTATTAGCCTTCAATTTGAGGCCTGGATGTTCAAGATTAGAAAATCACTGTAATTATCCACTGTTGACGTATCCTTACTAATAACTGTACTTTATTATTTAAGCCCCTGAGATTTTGGACACATTGTTAGTATAGCATAAACCATCCTTATTGTTACAAATGGAGTCTTAATGTAAATGGTGAAAGCAGCCGAAAAACATATATATTAACAATGGAGAGACTGATGCCAGAAAGTTAGTCATGAGTTAATCTGATTTGTACCTTAGTAGGGAAAGTGATCACATGATTCATTCTCTTGATTCCTCCTTCAAGCCTGAAACACTTTTTCTCTAGCTTGTAAGAGTGTTGGATACTGAGGACATTAGGTTAACTCCCTTCCTGGAAATTCCATTCAGCTTGGGAAAGCTGCTTCATCTATAGTGAATGTCATTAGTGGGGCAATCCCTATCCAGCAACTGATATGCATGTTTATGTAGCTGCCAGTCTTCCTGTCTTTGTAAAGAACAATCCAGAAGTGTTGTCCCCATTCCAGAGCTTTCTGTGTGGTTTATTGAAGTCTCTGTTTTTACTCTCTAACATTGCAGTTCCTCATTCTGTTCTCTCCTCATTTCTCTATTCCTACACATGTGTTGATGCTAAGGATACTATTCAATAAAAACTATGCTCACTTTTATGTATTCCAGCATCTGTTTAGTGTTAAATGGCATATTCAATGTGTTTGCAAGTGTCACTCAAAATAGCAGACTCTCAGATGGAAATGTGGAGTTGGATCAATCACCAGCATACTGATAATGTTAATTTCATTTATTGCACTTATCATTGAATGCTACTATTGTAGATGAGAAATGAAAATGTTATAAACAACCAAAGTGGCAAACTGAATAATTGTACCAGTGGAAAGCAAAAGAAAGTGCATTATTGTGAAAGCACTATTTATGAGGTCAGTTGAGTTACATGGTTTCTACAGAGTACAATTAATACACTGCAGGGAAAAAAAAAACAGTTTGAGAGTGAGTATTAATGAACTTAAGGTTAAGTGTAAAATTAAGAAAGCCACTGCAGCTTCCTAAAAAATACACATCTCTTGTAACCGGATGGAGCACAAAAGTATCAACCATGCCTCTGCATCAGTAACAAGACTTATTTTTAGGAGTAAAATCTGAAAAAATTTAAATGGAACCCTAAAAAAAAGTTCAGGCTACCAGAAGGAAGGAATATTAAAAAAAATAAAAAGGGAACGATAGAAGGTAAATATAGGTTTCAATATATCAATAACCATAATAATTGCATATATTATAAATATCCCAATTGAAATACAGGTATGTTCAGAATGTACAAATTACCTACACACAAGCAACTCACTCACAAACACACATATCGCCAAACTATACTCAGTCGAAAATAAATTTTGTTCACACGTTACAACATAGATAAGATGAAATATGAAAGACAGGAATAAGAATATCACCTATACAAATACCAATTCTCTTGGGATTGCATCAAATTGAGAAACTGAAACTCAGTCTTAAAGAAATAAATAATTCCCAAGACCGAAGTCAACATTTTAGTGTTGGTTTGATTAAGTTACTCTCATTTGAATTTATTTTCTAAACCCAATCATATTTTCACACTTGTTAAATGAGTGACTGAAAGGAGGTAGAGTAGGAATCAACCCACACAAATCTCACTTGTTATTTATGGTGGCACTGACTGATGAGATATCGCCAGAGATTCAGTACTGCTTTTGAATACTCCGAATTAATGTGAGAACGAAATCATTTGATATTTGTAAGACTAAAATAAAGCTAAATTCTTCAGAATGAACTTTGAATTATTTTAAGGGTGTATGTATCATAAAAAGTGAAGATTGATCAGAAGTTATATTTTCATATGGTTCCGTGTTTCCTCTAGCCTAAGTGAGAGACTGTAATTGTGCCTGATTCAGAAGTCATTAGCTTAATTGCACGTTCTATTTCTCCATGAAGTTTCTGCATTTCCATTTGTCTGTAAGCTCAGTGACATGGAAATGCATCTGTATGCCCCTATGGGGACTACTAAAGGAAGATTCAGAGGGTATATACATATTTCAATAACTCACAATTTTTGCCCTTAGAAAGGATCATCCACAGGTGTTTTGCTTTTCAGGATTTTTCTTCCAATTTAAACATCTAATAGAGAATTTACTTAAAATGTTCAATGTGGACTCTAATTTGATATGATTCTTTAATTTACATTGAAATTAAGCTGTGTTAAACCATACATATGAATTATAGTTTGAAGCCATATTTTGTGATGTAAATTTAATAATACATATTATCTGCTTAAAATTATTGTTATAATTACCTATAAACAATTATAAAAGCAAAGAACATTTGTCCAATAAATTTGAATTTATTTTATATCAATTTGGGTCTATTTATTTAATCCTAACAAACTTGATGTAAATTGGTATTTTCAAAAGAAAGATAATTCTTACCATCTGTGGGATAGAGAACATGGTAAGACTAAGTTAACTACACAGATTTCTCATCACAGTAGAATGTGTAATAAGTGCTTTCACTTGAAATAATCCTCGATTAGTGGTCTAAGATTAAGTCTCAATCTTGTGGATGAAATGGATGTTATAATGGAAAGAATCTTATAGTGTACTTCTATTGCTCACTTTAATTTTTGCTTATGAGCCGGTGCCGCGGCTCACTAGGCTAATCCTCCGCCTTGCGGCACCGGCACACAGGGTTCTAGTCCCGGTCAGGGCGCCGGGTTCTGTCCCGGTTGCCCCTCTTCCAGGCCAGCTCTCTGCTGTGGCCAGGGAGTGCAGTGGAGGATGGCCCAAGTCCTTGGGCCCTGCACCCCATGGGAGACCAGGATAAGTACCTGGCTCCTGCCATCGGATCAGCGTGATGAACCGGCCGCAGTGCGCCAGGCGTGGCGGCCATTGGAGAGTGAACCAAAGGCAAAGAAGACCTTTCTCTCTGTCTCTCTCTCTCACTGTCCACTCTGCCTGTCAAAAAACAAACAAACAAACAAACAAACAAAAAAAGTTTTGCTTATGAAATTCAAGAATGACATTGTCAAACTGTCTATAAATGTCATTTATTGGAGCTACAGAATTATCTGCAACCAATTGACTCTGTGTTTTTAAAACACTCTCTAAAGTTAAATTATTGAGTCACTATTGATAGCTATGCTAATGACTTTATTCACATTGTTTCTTACTGTTACCAACAGGAAAAATGTGTAGCTACATTTGACCCCTTTCAACTTCATGGAGATTATAGAATTCATTTCAATTTCAGCCTTTTCTGCAATCCTCTCTTGTGTAACAGGAGTTATTTTCTTTTTTTCAAGATCACTGTATCATTCTCATCAATATACACACAAGGATCACACACTTCGTACTTTGTTAGGAAAAATAAGGTATAAGTAGGCAACATTTTTTTTTATATCCAGGTGTCTCTGATTTTTATTTCTTTTCATTATGTCAACATTTTCTTATTATTGTTGTGTTTGCTACCAAGAATCGTAATTTGATTCACATTTAGTTACAGTTTTAACAATTAGAACCACAGTTTTTATTCAAACTATCACAGTAGACAAGACACATTTTGAGTATGCTCCAAGATGATATTCTATTTTCTCTGAGGCAAAAAAAAAAAAAAAAATTAAAATTCATGTTTACAAACTTACAAAAACATTAACTAGGGAATTTCTCATTTTCATTATTTAATCCCTTAAAATATAATTTTTGAAACACTTATTAAGAAGAAGAAAGTAATACTGAATTGGTGGGAAAATTTAAAACTCTCCCCTTCTGAGAATCCTCAGGTCTCTCGATTAATAGGAACTATACCAGGAAGCAAAAAGAGTGAATAGAGGTTAGTATTTTTCAAACCTTTCAAATAATTCCAAATATCCATATTCCAAATGTCAAAATCATCCCCCTCCATATTGCTGAATGTTTTAACTCTCACATAGGAATCTGGAATTCATGGTAATATAAATATTGTGCCATTTTTACTAGACAGAATTATCTTCTTATTTTCACTTCCATGCTTATCTCTGCATTTAATGAATTTTTACATTTTCTTTTTTTGAGAAAATTACTGCAACATTTTCACTGTAAGTAAAGTTATGATAATAGCTTTATTCATTCTGATTCACCTTACCATAGTATTTTCACCCATAAAGTGGGCAATTCAATCATTTTTGGCATATCCACAGAGCTGCAAAAAAATTACAACTAATTCTGAAACGTAACAATCTTCCCAGAAAGAAAGTCCACACTTGATAGACATCACTCCTTTGTGCTTCCTTCAAAGATCTTTTTCAGTCTGTATGTATTTTCCTTTTCTGGAGACATCATAGAAATTAAATCATACAATAAATTATACAAAGGAATGCACATGTCTAAGTTTATATCTACACTTTTTCAAAATTTTATTTAAGATCTATGGTTCATTATTTCATATATACAGATTTAGGAACAGAGTGATACTGTCCACCCTACCCCCACCACCTGCCCATGCCCAATCCTTCTTCTTCCTCTCTCTCTTGTTTCCACTCTTTTACAAATGTCTATTTTCAGTTTACTTTATGTTCTTAAAATTAACCCTACGCTTATTAGTAAAGAGTTCAACAAATAGTATGAAGGAAAAAAAAAAAAAAAAAAACTGTTCCTCAGCAGATTGCTGAAACAATCATTGAATAGCAAAGTGTCCATTTAATTCCAATACATTATATTTTAGGTACTCTATTAGTTACCACAGATCAGGGAGAAAGTATGATATCTGATTTTTTGGGGCTGGCTTATTTCACTATGTATAATAGTTTCCAGTTGTTTCCATTTTGTTTTGAAAGACAGGATTGCACTTTTTACAGCTGAGTAGTACTCCATATATTTATCATAATTTACCATATTTTCTTTATCAAGTCATCAGTTGATGGACATCTGCCTTTATTTCCATATCTTAGCTCTTGTGAATTGAGCTGCGATGAACATGAGGCTACAGATAACATTTCCAGATGCTGATTTCTTTTGGATTTGTTAAATTCCCAGGAGTGAGATGGCTGGATCATATGGTAGGTCTATATTAAGATTTCGGAAGTATCTCCATACTGTCTTCCACAGTAGCTGCACCAGTTTACAATCAGATCAACAATGAATTAGGATACCATTTCCCCAAATCCTCATCAACATTTTTTTTTTTGTGTTGATTTCTGTATTAGAGCCATTCTAACTGGGGTGAGGTGAAACCTCATTGTGGTTTTGATTTACATTTCCCTGGTGACTAATGATCCTGAGCATTTTTCAAACTATCTTTTGGCCATTTGAATTTCCTCTCTTGAAAAATGCCTGTTCAAATCTTTTGCGCTTTTCTTAATTGGGTTGTTTGTTTTTTTGTTGTTGGATATCTTGAGCTCTTTATAGATTCTGGATATTAACCCATATCAGTCCTGTAGTTCGCAAATATTTTTTTCCACTATGTCAGTTGAATCTTCACTTTGTTAAATGCTTCCTTTGTGATGCAGAAATTTCTTGATTGATGTATTTTCATTTGTTTTTTATTGCTTTTATTACCTGTGCTTGTGGGTTTTTTTTTTCACAAATGTATTGCAGAGGTTCCCCTATGTATGCCTCTGGTGATTCCATGGTATCAAGTTTTAGAGTTAGGTCCTTGAACCATTTTGAGTTGATTTTTTTTTTTTATTTTAAAGCTTTTATTTAACGTATGCAAATTTCATAGGTACAACTTTAGGAATATAGTGGTTCTTCACCCCATACTCCCATCCCACCTCCTATTCCCTCTCCCATCTTGATCTTCATTAAGATTCATTTATAATTAACTATAGATAGAAGACCAACTCTATACTAAGTAAAGATTTTAACAGTTTGAACAAGTTTTGGCCGGCGCCACGGCTCACTATGCTAATCCTCCGCCTTGCGGCACCAGCACACCGGGTTCTAGTCCCGGTCGGGGCACCGGATTCTATCCCGGTTGCCCCTCTTCCAGTCCAGCTCTCTGCTGTGGCCAGGGAGTGCAGTGGAGGATGGCCCGAGTCCTTGGGCCCTGCACCCCATGGGAGACCAGGATAAGTACCTGGCTCCTGCCATCGGATCAGCGCAGTGCGCAGGCTGCAGTGTGCTGGCCGTAGCGGCCACTGGAGGGTGAACCAACGGCAAAGGAAGACCTTTCTCTCTGTCTCTCTCTCACACTGTCCACTCTGTCTGAAAAAAAAAAAAAAAAAACTATAGAAAACAAGTTTTGCAGTTAATTATCATAGTACAACTCCTTAAGGACAGAAGTCCTACATGAGGAGTAAGTGCACAGAGACTTCTGTTGTTGATTTAACAATTAATACTCTTATTTATGATGTCAGTGATCACCCAAGGCTCTTGCCATGAGCTGCCAAGGCTATGGAAGCCTTTTGTGACCACAAACTCCATCAGTATTTAGACAAGACCATAAACAAAAAGGAAGTTCTCTCCTCCTTTCAAATAAAGTAAATCCTTCTTTGATGGTCCCTTCTTTCCACTGGGATCTCACTTATATAGATCCTCCATGTAGTATATTTTTTGCCAGTTTCTTGGCTTTCCATTATTGCAATGTTTCATGGGCTTTTCAGCCATATCCAAATATTGTAAGTGCTGATTCTGAGGTCAGAGTGTTACTTAAAGCAATTGTCATTCTGTGAGTCTGCTGTATGGACTGCTTCCCATGTTGAAAATTCCCTCTTTTTTTAATTGTCTATTATTATTACCAGGCACTTGATGCTATTTATATGATCTCTTTAACACTTAATCCTATCTATATGTTCACTTTAACACATAATATAATCACTTTAACAGTTAAGATGGCATTTTTACCATCAATTTTAATGGGATTGTATCAGGTATGGGTCTTTCACACTTATGCATGTGGAGATTCAGTTTTCCTGGTACCATTTGTTGAAGAGACTGTCCTTGATGCAAGGATTGATTTAGATCTTTTGCCAAAGATAAGTTGGTTGTAGATGCCTGGGTTGATGTCCAGAGTTTCTCAGAGTTTCTATTCTGTTCCATTGTTCTATCCAACTGTTTTTTATTAAAGGCTGTTTTGGTTATAATTATCCTGTGGTATATCTTGAGATCAGGTATTATGATGCTTCCTGATTTTTTTTTGTTATTGTTATTGTGTAAGACTGCTTTAGCTATTTGGGGTTTCAATGTTTCCATATGAATTTTAGCATATTTTTTCTAGATCTCAGAAGAATGTCATTTTGATAATATCAGTTTTTTCCAATTCTTAAGACTTAGACTATGTCTCTCCATTCTCTCCTAGCTGGTAGAGTATCTGATGAGAAGTCAGCTGTGAGTCTAATTGGAGATCCTTTGAAAACAATATAGTGTTTCCCTCATGTGCATTTTATAATCTTTTCTCTATATTTTACTGTTGAAAATTTGACTATAATGAGTCCCAGTGAGGATCTTTTCTGGTCACATCTATTAGGGGTTCTATATGCTTCTTGTAGTCGGTTGTTCCTTTCTTTCTCCCAACTGAGGATTTCTTTTGTAATTATTTCACTAATTCAATGAAATGCCAGAAACAGAAATCAAAAGTTTAATCATAGGATTACCTAAAACCAAGCAGAAGCAAATCCATGAATTAAAGAATTCCATATAGGACATGAATGAAAAAAATTTCCTATGAAAAAGAATTTAAAGAAAAATCAAAATGAAATACTTGAAACCAAACATTCCATAGATAAAAAAAAACTATGATTGAGAGGCTTAACAACAGACTTGGTGAGGCAGAAGAAATATCTGAGCGAGAAAAAGACAAAGAAAAGGAAGGAGGAAGAGGAACAGGGTGGGGGGACAAGGAGAAGGAGAAGTAGAATAAATAATTACAAAAATTAAGACAGTGTTGGAGATTTATGGAATACTATCAAAAGACTCAGCAATCAGATCTGAAGGTGTGGAATAAGAGAATGGACTGGAAGGCCTATATCTACACTTTATGCAAAGACATTTTACTATGTTTATAAATATGAAATTTGGGTGAACAAAGGTATAAATCACAGTGCTCCAAAATATTAAATGAATGATTGAACCTAAATTGTTGATAAACACAAAGTCAATATCAGAGTATGACACATATTTTTATATGGAGATTTTAATATCAGAATATATGGAGATTTTATTAATATGTCTTATAATATGGATGAGTTTCTGACATTTTATTCCAAATACTACTCTTTTTTAAAAAATATTTTTATGGCTAGATATGCACCTAGTCCTAAATTGTGAAAGGGATCATACATATTCACATGGGAATGTTGAATTTACCTGAATAAATCAAATGGTAAATGAATGGCCTGTATCAGTATAGTGATACAGTATATATTATATACATACTATATATAGCATACACTACATATTAATACATAATTTTACTTATACATTAGAAAATATTTATTAATAATTATCGAAAGTAGATTTTTCTCTTGAGAAATATTAAAGGCCGGCACCGCAGCTCAATAGGCTAATCCTCCACCTGCAGCGTCGGCACATCGGGGTCTAGTCCCGGTAGCGGACCCAGATTCTGTCCCGGTTGCCCCCCTTCCAGGCCAGCTCTGTGCTGTGGCCCAGGAGTGCAGTGGAGGATGGATCAAGTTCTTGGGCCCTGTACCTGTATGGGAGACCAGGAGAAGCACCTGGCTCCTGGCTTTGAATCAGCACGGAGCACCAGCCACAATGTGCCGGATGCAGCACGCCGGCGGCAGCGGCCATTGGAGGGTGAACCAATGGCTAAGGAAGACCTTTCTCTTTGTCTCTCTCTGACTATCCACTCTGCCTATCAAAAAAAGAGAGAAATATTAAGAAATATTAAAGTCACCATAAATATATGCAATCATTACTTAGTTTCATCACACATTTTATGAGTTTCACCAAGTGCTACTCTAAAAAGAGCTACATCAATAAATTTTAATCAATGCATAACAACTTGACATTTTCTAAGGCTCTCCAAATTCCTATCCATATGTGTTGCCTAATTCACAATCCCTGGATTTATTTAGGTTGTTAAATATAAGGATTTCACTTTAGATACGCATGGTCTTAACAAAGCAAGCATATGTGTGTTGAGTCAATAAAATATTATACATTGTTAATGTCTATTGAATACAACAATATGCCTTTGATACTTAATTAATTTTAAATTATTTATAGTCTGCATTGTCTGTCTTCACAAAAAGAGAGACTGATAATGTTTCCAAAAAGTGTTGTGTTTATATGAGGATATTATGATTACAGCAACCTTATAGCAGCTATCCTAGAGCCTCCTGCAAGAGTTCTACTTAAAATAATTCATTTACTCTCATGATATTGATAACTACTAGCATTTTTAGAGATGAGAAACCTGACATACAGTTATAAAGTGTGTGCACTGTGAGTTGAATTGTGTCTGTCAAAAAGATATATTGAAGTTGAAAAACTAGTACCTAGAATGTGAACTTATTTGGAAATAGGGCTACTGGAAAATGTAATTAATTAAGCTATAGTGAGGTAATAGTGGAGCTGTATGGACGTTTATTCAAGATGAGTCATATTCTTGTTAAAAATGGAAAATTTGGACATAGAGAGGCATACATACAGGGAAATGCTACATAATGGAAGAACCAGACTACGGATCATGCAACTACAAGGCAAAGAACAACAAAGATGAATGACCATCAATAGACAACCAAGATTCCACACAGTGTTTCAGATGGAACAGTTGAGATTTCTATATTGATGGCCTGGTATCAAAATTCTAGCCACCAGAACTAAGAGAGGAAAAAGAATTATTTTATTTAAGCCACTTAGTTCATACCACTTTGCTAGCAGTCTTTGCTAATTAATACCATGCCTGATGTCATGGAGCTAGTAAATGTCAAGAACTATGAGGAGGTTGAAGTTCTACACAGTTTGAAGTCTAACACAGTTTTATGGTGATTCTAGATGACATTAGAATTGTGAGTCAGAGATGAAAGACATTATTACTCTTTGCAGAGCAAGCCTTTTGAAATACAGCATATTTTCTTTCAATTTATTTTGCTTGTAAGTCCACCAGGTTCAATATATATGGGTAAGGCTGAATATCTGTACATGAACAGTTTCTATAACAGAAACCATGTGCTTAGGCAACTACAGTATTGTGGGGAGCAAATATGTCCTCCCTTTGCTCTGCAGGCAGACAGCCTCTGGAATCTTTCAAGGCAATTAGCAAACCTGCTCTTTGTTTTCAAGAAAGATACTCTCTTTTCCCCAGGGCTGTTCACTGTACTAATATCCTTGAAAGGAAATTTTTTAAATTGAATCTGTGCCTCTACTCACATCCTATAGACAAATGCAAAAGGTCTATTGGGAAATATTTCCTTAAAGTAAGATCAGAGTTGGGTTGTGCTTTAATGATTATGATTCCTGCACCTTCAAATATTTATATTGATATGGAAAAATGAAAACAAAAATATCTCTCTTTTTGATACATGCACACACACATACATATGCATATATGTAATGTGTATACATACTGGTGGTCTTCATAAAGTTCATGACACACATTAGAAAAACTCTGCATAGATTTTTTTAATTTGCAAAAAATAAACATGCTTTATTTTCATTTCCCTGGAAAATATGTACACATTTGTAGTATGTATCAGCTCTGAAATTTGATTACTTAAAATTTGAAAATGCACAGGGTAAATTCACACTGTAGAAATGGATAATATCAAATTCAGATGGTGCTGTACAACAAAGAAAACAGTAGTGAAGAGACATCCAGTACAATTGGAGAAAATATTTGTAAACTACTTAGTGACAAACTATTAATATCCAGAAAATAAAGATAATTCAAAGAAATCAAATCAAAATACTAACCCAACCATTCCATGTTAAGGAATGAGCATGTGTTGTTACGCAGAGGGATAAGTTACCATTTGCAATGAAAGCATCCTGTATAGGCACCAGTTCCAGTCCCAGGTGCTCCCCTTCTGATTCAGCTCCCTACTAATGCACCTGGGAAAGCAGATGACTGCAGTACTTGGGACCCTGCACCCAGCTGAGACATGGCTGAAACATGGCTGAAGCTTCTGGCTCCCAGCTTTGGCCTTGCCCCACCCTGGCCATTTTGGTCACTTAGAGAGTTAACCTGGGGAAAGAAGATCTCTCTATCTCTTTCTATTTCTCTCTTCTCACTTTGTAATTCTGCCTTTTAAATAAATAAATAAATCCCTAAAAAACAGAAAGGAACAGACAATGAACCCAAATAGACATTTCTCAAAAGGAGAAACATTAATGGCCAATAAACATGTGAAAAAATGCTCAATGTTATTAACCACCAGGGGAATGCAAACCAAAACCACACTGAGTTATCACATTACTCTTTTAGAAAGGCTATTAAACAAAAGACTGAAAGTAACAAATACTATTGAGAATGTGGACAAAGCGGAACCCTTAGACACTTTTAGTGAGAATGCAAATTAGTAAAGCCTATAAGGAAAAGAGTATCACGATTCCTTAAAATAACTAGAAATGGAACTGCCATATGATTCAGCAATGCTTCTACTGGATATATATACACACACACACACACACACACACAAAAACAAGAAATTATTATGTCAGATACCTGCCCCTCATCATTCATTGCAGTACTATTTACAATAGCCGAGATATGGAGGCAGCTAAAGTGCTCATCATCAAATGAATGGATAAATAAAATACAGTATATATGTATAATGAAATATTAGTCATCTGTAAAAAATGAAATCTTGTAGTTTCCAGAACAATGGATGAACTCTAGAACATCATGTTATGAGAAATAAGGCAGACAAAGAAAGAAAAATGCTGCACATATGGAAACAAACAAAACAAGAGAAAGAAGCCTGATTCTGAACACAGAATTTTAATTACTAGAGACTTGAGGAGATTGGAATGGTGCAGGGAGTTTGGATTAACAGATACCATCAGCTTTAGATAAGAGGAATCAGTACCTAGTGTATCACAGCACATTGAAATAATTAATTCACAAAAACCAAAATGCATTTTATGAGTAAATAGAAGCAAGAAGCTCCAAGGTGCCAATCGTAATGTCAGAGAAGGGGAGATGTTGATCACTCTATTTGATCAGTACATACTGTATACATGTAACCTATAAATATGTACATCTACAATTGATATTCTTCTATAAAAAGTAAATGAACTGCTGAAGCCAAGAAAACTTCATTCTGATTCCCATTTGCCTATTTGCAAGTTTCCAACTTTCTGTATGATTCAATCATGCATGTTTGATCTCTTTCTTTGAATATTTGTGCTTTGATTTTGATTAATATCTGTGACTTAGTGCCTTTGCATGCGCTTTTATTTTCCAGGTATTTGATCCATCCTTCCAGTCTTCCCTTGTTCCATATCTCTATGAAATAGTAGTACATTAAGGAATATTTCTCTGAGCCTCCACCTCATTACATTATACACTACAACTTTACTCTAATTGAACTTTTATTTGGATGATTATTTGCATAATTATTAATTTGACATTAAGTTTTCATACAAAAAGACAAAGCCATTAAAGAAAACTGTGTCATCTTCAAGATTCTTATAGGAAATGCACATAATTTTATTACATATCCAATAACTTTGGTGTATTTTCTCTTTTCTATCCTCTGTGCTTACATTATGCTTAAACCTAAAAGTGGCACGTAGTTGGTAATCCCTTTATAGTAAATTAATAGATACATCATAAATTTACTCTGAAGTTCACACATTACAATAGAAGAAATTATTGAGCTTTTTAAATTTATTAGTTGATTTTTTAAATTTATTTTGAAATTCAGAGTGACACAGAATGAGATAGGAGATGGGAGAGTGGGGGAGAGGGAGGGAGGGAGAGAGAAAGAGAGAGAATGAGAGAGTGAGAATGAGAGAGATAATGGGAGAGAGAGGGAGACATCTTCCATCCATACATTGGTTCACACACCTCACACACCCCAATGCCTGCAACATTCAGGGATGTGCCAGGCCAAAGTCAGGGGTCCTGACTCCATCTGGGTCTCCCATGTGCTAGCAGAAGCCAAAGCACTTGAGTTATTATCTGGTAACTCCAACAATACGTCAGCATGAAGCTGACTGGGAAATGGAACAGCCAGGGCTTGAATGAGCACTCAGATATGAGATACAGGTGTCCAGAGCTTTCACACAACTCACCTCTCAGTTATTAGGATGTGTTTTTAAAGGTACACAAATTACTTTGGATTGTCTAGAAGATAATTCAATTTGAAGTAAAGAGCAAAGAAAAACAATGTTCACTACCTTTAATGCAAATGTTATACTTGTGCCTTCATGTACATTTGCCATGTTATTTCTGTCTTTTCTTTGTAGAAGTGATTATGCTGTAACTCATACCTTTTAGATGACAATACTAGGACTTAGAACTTGTAATTACTAATATTTTGTATGATTTATAAAAACTAAAAATTGCAAATGACTAATATTAGAGAGCCATGATGTAGTGCAGCAAACACGTAAACGAAAAATAAAGCAAAATAAAATATTTGTGTAGTGTTAGTGATATATAGGAAAATAATACATAATAAAGGAGTCTTAAAGTATAAATTTAGAAGGGAATAATTTTCTCATTCCTTATGGTTAAATAAATTAAAATTTATATATTTACCACTGTCTCATGTCAAGCAAAATAATTTTGAGGTTACTTATGAGAGAAATGTACATTAAAATTCAGGGAAAGAAAGATAAATAGTAAAGAAAGAAATAGTATTGAATATTTATTAGACTTCTGTAGCTGAAGCAGTTTATATGTGGAAAGCAAAAGAAAAAAAAGTTTGTGCTAATTGGAACATACCATTTTTTAACATACCATTTTTAAGATTTTGTATCTGACCACAAACACCTTAGCAAAATAAGTTAGAAATATATATTGATAAATATATATATATATAAATATATAGATATTGATAAATAGATATGAGACCTGTATATGAAAAAAATTTGCCACACAACTCAATATATTAATAAGAGTAATAGAGTGGTCTAAGTTAGTAAAAGAACAAATAATAAAAATGTGGTTTCCTTGATAGAAAAGAAGTCTTAATAAAACATAAATGGAAATGGAACAAGGATTTATGATTGTCATGTTATGAATAATAAACACCTATTTAAACTAGAATATTAATTGCTAATTTTAAAGCTATTTCAAGCTTGTCTATGTTTTTAAGAAAACTTATCAAAATATTTAGACGTTTTAAAGATGTTTAAAGAATTGAAATATTTTTAATTAAAGAGAAATTTCAAAGACACACTTATACCATTCTATGGCAATTTCCTGACAGCAAATAATTGATATATACTGAAATTTTCTATGCCTATGTTTTCCATAGATTTGAAACTTTGCTATCCTTTGCTAGAAGACCTTTTTAGTGAGATACTAGCAGAAAACTTTCAGGGTTTAGAGAAGGACAGAGACATCCAAGTACAGGAAGCTCATAGAACCCTCAATAAACATGATCAAAAGAGAAACTCACCACAGTGAAACATAAAGATTCTAAAATGTGCAAGAGAGAAACATCAGATTACTCTCAGAGGATCTCCAATTAGACTCACAGCAGACTTCTCATCAGAAACCCTACAGGCTAGGAGGGAACGGCAAGATATAACCCAGGTACTAAGAGAAAAAAAAATTGCCAACCCAGAATATTATGTCCTGCAAAGCTCTCATTTGTGAATGAAGGTGAAATAAAGACCTTTCACAGCAAACAGAAATTGAAAGAATTTGTCACCACTCGTCCAGCCCTGCAAAAGATGCTTAAAATATGTTACACACAGGAAACACAGAAACATGGCCATCAATATGAAAGAAGGTAAAGGAAGAAAACCTCCCAGAAAAGATCACAGGAAGTCTTTTTACAGCTTTCTATTACTCTACAACCATAAAACACAAGTATTTCCTAACAGTCAAGACTATTATATATGAGTGTGCATATAATACTATATGTATGCTTGCATGCAGACAGAAATAAAATAGAAAGAGATGAAAAGACAGACATAACGATATGGAAATTTTAACTACATACCTAAGAATGGCATAACTCTTACTTATTTATTTAATTTATTTTGCTTTGCAAAGCATTAGTGACTCTTCTAAGCTCCAGAGTAGTGTGCGGAATGGAAAGCCACTAGTGAGAAGTGTATTATTTCAAAACAACTTGACATTTTCCAAAGCTCTTAACACTTTTAGCTTCATTTTGATTCAGCATTCTCATGTTTTTTCTAAGTAGTTATAGTCATATAACATAAATTTAAAGATACAGGAACACAATTTTTAGTGCCAGCCATGCATATAATGCAATTTGTCAATAATTTATGATACACAAGAATTTATGGGAGAAAACAAAATTTGAAATGAACATAAAAAGTGAAATACTCTTTATTCATTTAACACAGTTTTTAAAGTATTAACGTATATGCAAATGAACAATTACATAAAAACCAGTGCAAATTTAAGACTGGGAAATAATTATGACTAAATTTATTATTATTTAATGGAACATCTTAATGTAATGTTATGTATTATATCATATTAAAATGTTATGAAGTTATTATTTTAACATATCTAATTAACATGCCACAAAAGCCAATCATTAATGATTCAGTTGTTTTTACTACATTCATAGAATTGGGAAATTAGTACTTTATAATTTCAGAACATTTTCTGAACTCTTGAAGAAATTCTCTGCCTTCATCATTCATTCCCTATGGTCATTTGTTTCCTGCTCTGGCAACAACTGGCATAATATCTTCATTATGAATTTGCCAATTCTTTTTTTTAATATTTTTTATTTGACAGGTAGAGTTATAGACAGTGAGAGAGACAGAGAGACAGAGAGAAAGGTCTTCCTTCTGTTGATTCACTCCCCAAGTGACCGCCACGGATTGCTCTGTGTTATTCCGAAGCCAGGAGCCAGGGGCTTCCTCCTGGTCTCCCATGCAGCTGCAGGTGCCCAAGCACTTGGGCCATCTTCCACTGCCCTCCTGGGCCACAGCAGAGAGTTGGACTGGAAGAGGAGCAACCACTACTAGAACCCAGCGCCCATATGGATGCTGGCGCGGCAGCAGAGGATTAAGGAAGTGAGCCACGGTGCCCGCCCCCTGCCTATTCTTGACACTGCAAATTTCAAATACATTTTATGTAAATTTCATTCGTGTACATTTTGTAACTGAATTTTTTCACTTATAATGTTTTCAAAATATATTCATGTTGCAGCATTCAATATTTATATATTCATTTTGCATGCTGCAAAATTTTGATAAAACTATGTTTTTTTTTTTTTTTTTGGTAACTTTCCTAGTAGTTCCTCTTTCTAGGAACATGTCATCTATGCCTAGAAATCCATTTACTTACTTTTCAATCTGCACGACTTCATACATTTTCTTTTGTTCTAAAAAATGATGTTTTACTTTGCCAATATTTTTATTATTTGTTTTTTAAAACCTCTTCAAGAGCGAGAGACAGATAATTCTCATTCAGTTTCACTTCCCAGATGCTGCAGCAACAGCTCATTCAGCACCAGAACAAATCTGGGATCTATAAACCTATTCCAGAGCCTCTGCATGTATTGCAGAAACATTGCTACTTGAGACATTGCCTGCTGCTTTATAGGTTGAACGCCAGCGACAAATGAATAGAGAGCAGAATCAGGACCTGAAACCAGACTCTCCAATATGGGATGCAGGCAAGTCCAACAGCATCTCAACCACTAGGCTGAATGCCTGCCCCATTTTTTCCTTACCTAGTTGTTTTGCTAGAATTTCCATCACAATATTGAATAGAATTGTGACAAGAAAACATTCCTATTTTCCTAACTTTATGGAGAATCCTTTAAGTTTCCCACTGTTATGTAAGCAATTATCATCTTGTATTTTCATACATGCTCTTTATCAGGTGGAGAAATTTCTCTTCTATAACAAGTTATGTTTCTTTTGAAAATAAGATGTTTTGTCAATATTATTTCTGGGCTTAATTTCATGGCCATGCACCTTTTTTAAAGGTTTATCTATTTATTTACTTGAAAGTCAGAGTTACACAGAAGAGAAGGAGAGGCAGAGAGAGAGAGAGAGAGAGAGGTCTTCCATCTGCTGGTCCACTCCCCAATTGACCACATCGGCCATAGCCAGGAGTAGGAGCTTCTTCCGGGTCTCCTACGCAAGTGCAGGGACCCAAGAACTTGGTTATTCTTCCACTGCCCTCCCAGTCCACAGCAGAGAGCTGGATCAGAAGTGGAGCAGTCAGGATTCAAACCGGCGCCCATATAGAATGCCAGCACCTCAAGCGGTGGCGTTACCCGCCACACCACAACTCCGGCCCCAATACGCTGATATTTACTCTTCAGCATTTTGAAAAATAGTTTCTTATCTCCCATGTGGAAGACCGAGATTGTGTTCCAGACTCTTGGCTTCAGCCTGGCCCAGTCAGATCCTTTGCTGGCAATTGGGATGTAAACAAGAGGATAGGATATCTCTTTCCCTCTCTTTTCTAAATAAATACAATTTGAAAAGAAAGATAAAAAGTCCATAAGTAAATGCATATATTTATGACTAGTTGATTTTCCACTAAAGTACCATAAACATACACAATAAGAAAAAGACATTCTCTTTAACAAATGATCTTGGAAAACCTAGCTGAATAGCCACATGGAGAAGAAGGAAATCAAACTCTTATTACACACAATGTACAAAGATCAAGTCAAAATAGATAAAACGCTGAATGTAAGACTGAAAATGTAAAGTTCCTAGCAAAACTTAGAATAAATCTCTATGATATTGGCATGAGCAGTGATTTCTTGATAGGACTTCAAAAGAATAGAAAACAAAAGCAAAAGTAAGTAAATGGAATTGTATTAAACTGAAAAGCTTTTGTATATAGAATTTTAGAATATATTTGCAAATTATACCACTGACGAGGGGTTAATGTATAGAATGCGCAAGGAGCTGAACTCAGCAGCAGGTACCATTTTTAAATGCTCACTTTTTTTTTTTTTTTTTTGACAGGCAGAGTGGATAGTGAGAGAGAGAGACAGAGAGAAAGGTCTTCCTTTTCTCCTTTGGTTCACCCTCCAATGGCGGCCAGGGCTGGCGCGCTGCGGCCGGCGCACCACGCTGATCTGAAGGAAGGAGCCAGGTGCTTCTCCTGGTCTCCCATGGGGTGCAAGGCCCAAGTACTTGGGCCATCCTCCACTGCCTTCCCGGGCCACAGCAGAGAGCTGGCCTGGAAGAGGGACAACCGGGACAGAATCCGGCACCCTGACTGGGACTAGAACCCGGTGTGCTGGCGCCGCAAGGCGGAGGATTAGCCTAGTGAGCCGCGGCGCCGGCCTTAAATGTTCACTGTTTTTGGAAGAAATGTTTGATATGACTGAGTACACTTATCTCCTGTGAGGCAAATTTGCCCCCGACTTTCTGAAAACACCATTCCTTGCATTCCCTTTGATTCATTAACTTGTCCTCCTCTTTCTATTATTTCCCTCTTCTTTCAGCAACTCTGTAAATGAAGGAAATGACTGCAACAACCAGGGTCGGGCCAGTCTGGAGCCCTACATGGTGGCAGTGGTACAAACTCCTGTGTCATCTTCTGCTATTTTCACAGGTGCACTTTTGTCATTTTTTTTTTAATTTTGGGGAGTAATTATCATATCAAGAATAACTGAAAATGCTGATTTGGAAATTGTACTATGGCAGTGAAAGCCATATATCTTGGTTAATTTGAAGAGCTATTTCCCAAAAATAGACAGTCTATAAATGGAAAGTGAAATACATTTTTGCTACATTACCTATGAATAGTGCTTGGAAACACATTTAATATTGTGTGCAATAATCATGATTTACAAAGTAATAAGTACTGCAAATTCCACTAGCAAACATTATATTCCCAAATAAACAAATGAGTTTCTAATTCATAATTACGTGAATAGAAACCTGTAACATGCCCCAAGTTTACAGAAATTAGCATTTTATCCATATTAATGCAATTGAAAGGAATTTGCTAATTATAAGCTGTAACTGCAGATGAGAAATAAATTTTAAAAACTAGAAAAGAACAGAATTTGTTGTTTCAACAAAGAACATCACAGGACTAAAATTGTACAAAGATTGATTTGCCCTTTATTTTTTATGGGTACAGACCTTTCAATTCTGGATAGCTGTCACCGCCATGATTAGAATTGAACATTAGCTCACTTCACACAACATTGGGTAGGTAAGGAAGTAAAATTAGAATCTCTGACAGCCATGACTTGAATATAACCATCCTGTTCACTTTTTCCTTTATTTATTCTTGTTGCATTTATTATTTGATTTAACAAAACAGACACAAATTTGTAATTTCGTTTTTAGATTAACAAGAGTATTTTGTTTTTCATAAAAGGAGAGTAGTTTATCTTCATTATGATATGAAAATACATATAATATATAACTCAAAAGAACATGGTATAACATGATTTTAAGGAATAATTTATTACTGTAATAACAATTACTGTAACAATAAATCCCCAGAGGAAGACATTGATTAAAGTATACCTGTAGATAATTTTAAATATGATTTTACTATTGTAATGTATTTCAGATTATTACAAATGATTAGGTTTTGCATTTTACCACTAGCTGTCCAATGGGACATTATGATTTAGTTTTATATATGCCAAGTTAAACATATTAATACTGGTTGCTATGTAAATAAAAACCACAAGTAATCAACAATAGAAACTTAAAGGTTGAATAAATACTATTTACTTAGAATAAATAAAATACATGTGAAATAGTAATACAAGTATTCTAACAAGCTATGTGTCTATTTATGAGGAGCACCTTATTTATACCCAGTGTAAATTTACTGAAATAAATTTAATATGTCTTGCAAAAAGAATAAGAGTTTTGGAATACTGTTTCACTGTATTATATCTATCCATACTCTCACTTATTCATTTCTCTGTGTTTCTGTTTGTGTGCTTTATTCTTCCTGGTAAATACCATTTATTGTGTCATTTTTTAAAAAAATATTTCTAAGGATTGATTGATTTGCTTGAACAGTGAAACAAGAAAGAGAGAGGGAGAAGAGAGGAGGAGAAAATGAGACATCTTTCATCCTATGGTTCACTCCTCAAATCAATGCATTAGCCAGGCTAGGTCACATGGAAGCCAGGGAGCCAAGAACTTGATCCTGGTCTCTTATATGGGTTGTAGTGGCACAAGTACTTGTGACGTCTTCTGCTGACTTCTCAGGTGAATTAGGATAAATTGGATCAAAATGGAGAACCTTGGACTGATACCATCTCTTGGATATGGGTTGTTGGCATCAAAAGCAGTGGATTAACTCACTATATTGCAACACCTGCCATTAATATTGTTTTCATGATAGCAACTAACACAAGCTATAATATATTGTGTGCACCAAATGAATGTATGTTTAATTTCTAAAGATAAATGTTATTCCATTGCTTAGATACTATTGCAAAACTAAAAGTTCATTCATAGAAGTTACAATGAATAGTAGACAAAATTAATTTGCTATTAAGTTATGCACTGTGTATCCACATTTTGCAATAATCAATACACATGTATAACCTTAAATTAGACTATTTACTGACAGTGATAATGCTTGTAATAAAAAATTAAGTGAGCTATTTCATTGAAGTCAGTTGTAAATATACATGATAGTATAAATCTATAAATTATATAAACATAATGCAATTTGGATGCTCCCAAGTAATTACTAAATTTTAAATATCAACATGTTAATTTATGCTTGTAGTTTTACTTAAAAATGAATAAGTTCAGGAAATAAAACATACATGGTAAGAGTTGGCACAAATGTAAATAATGTAAGTAGAATATGCTTGCAGTTGTCTCAAGCCACTTTCTGGTCTTAAATACATAACCAACTTCATCAATTCTGTTTTCCAATACTCTAAAATGGTATAATGCCTAAAATGATAATAGATATTAAGATTTAATCTCATGAATCTCTAGAAAGATTTCAGTCTTCAGAATCCTTCAGTTCCAGCAAATATTCTTAGGACTGTACATCATCATTACCTGCTTATACTTCAATGTCAATATCTTAAGCGCTGAAAGTCAGATAGAGGACTTAGCAAGGAATGTGACTCCTAAGAAAAGAATAGGCATCAAGGTGTAATTAAATAGTTGTCACTCAGGCAAAAATCATTTCTCTCCAAACTGTGCCTGACCATATGTGCGATCATACAATCAACAAGGGGATTTATAAATTATAAAAATGGAAACCAGTGGTTTCATTTATTTTAGAAATGAAAAATGTAGAAATGATCATTTTGTAGTCATACGCTAAGCTAGAGTAGCACAATCACCACTTAGGAAAAATCATTGATTTATAAAATTGAGCAGTGGACATGCAAAATAGGACAGCTGAGACTCTCAAATTACATTGTAACAGAGCCTCAAGAGTAAGAATGCAAATTAAGTATAAAAAGAATGTGCTCTGCTCACAAGCCATTTTTATTTGCGACAAGAAATTTTAATGGTTCTGGTCTCATTGCTGCCTCTGATGTTCAACTATCCAAGAAATAACTCTCTTGGGAAGTAAAAAGTCCAAGTGCTGGAAAAAATATCCCCTCCCTCCCATACAATTGCTTTTGTGATTACTGATTCTGAAGTATTCCAATTTCAGATTACTCTGCATTATGTTGTTTATTTCATATCAATTCCCTCAATACTAATATTATGTTTTATTAATATATGTTCATGTTGAGCACTGTTGAGCAATATGTGTGTTTCCAAAACCAACTAAAATACAAGTTGGATTTTGAGCATAAACTTAATAGATTTATCAAGAGAAATATGCTACCTATATTGAAAGTATAAACCTTATATAAATATTTAATGACATTACACAGATTATACTTAAAATTAACATGTTTAGTCAAGTACTTAGGAAATTTATCATTTTTACCTTTCTCCACTAAACAAATAGTTGTTCATTTAATTTGATGGCATACATTTTATTTTTTTAAGATTTATTTATTTATTTGAAAGAGTTACACAGAGAGAGGAAAGGCAGAGAGAGAGAGAGAGAGAGAGAGAGAGATGTCTTCCATCCACTGGTTCACTCCCCAGATGGCTGCAACGGCCGGAGCTAGGCTGATCTGAAGCCAGGAGCCAGGAGCCAGGAGCTTCTTCCAGGTCTCCCACGTGGGTGCAGGGGCCCAAGGACTTGAGCCATCTTCTACTGCTTCCCTAGGCAACAGCAGGGTGCTGGATCGGAAGTAGAGCAACCGGGTCTGGAACTGGCACCCATACGGGATGCCAGCACTGCAGGTGGCGGCTTTACCTGTTAATGCCACAGTGGATAGCATATAATGCAGTCTAACTAATTTCAGGTATACTAATAGATTGCTAGAAACTTTGATAGTATACAGGAGCTTGCTAGAAATTCAGGATCTTCGGTAACACCCCAGATCTACTGGATCATAGGCTTCATTCATGTTAAAAAAAAGTCTGCACCTGAACGCTTCTCCAGTAGCAGGACATCTGAAAGCTGAGTCCCACTGAAGGTGCACAAGAAGTCATTTTGGAATAAGCAGTAACATTTATGAACTCTGACCCTAAAATAACTGAAAACCAAGGCCTAAGAACACTTCCTGGTAAAGAGCAGATGTTCAGAAATGATCCACACTGTCTTATTGAATGCCAGTTATGAAGTATGTGAGAAACTTCTCCACAAACACACATCTGAGTTTGAAATTCACAAAGCTGAGCCTTGGATAAATAACCTTGCCAGCAGTTTTTCAGTTTGCAAGTCTTGGCAGATGAGGAATGGTGCACACACTCTAGCTTGTGGCGTTTGCGGCCAAGCTGGAAAGCATGCATTCGAACACCCCTCCCCTAATACGGGCCACCCCAGGGGAAGAGTGACAGTCCCTGTTTCGCCAGGTGCTTTTTGATAACTCCAACTCGGGTTTGAACTTGCACCTTTACACACCTACTTCAGGATCTGGGAGCTTCTTGAACCATGACGTTAACCCAGCCTTTCATAACAGTCTTTTTTTTACTTTTTTTAGAATTTATATATATGCATGAAAAAGTTACCGAGAGTCAGAGAGAGAGAGAGAGAGAGAGAGAGAGAGAGAAAGGTCTTCCATCCTATGGTTAACTCCCCAGATGGCCACAACGGTCGGAGCTGTGCAGATCCGAAACCAGGAGCCAGGCGTCTCCCGACGTGGGTTTAGGGGCCCAAGGACTTGGGCCACCTTCTACTGCTTTCCAAGGCCATAGCAGAGAGCTAGATCGGAAGAGGAGCAGCAGGAACTAGAACTGGCCAGCGCTGCAGGCCGCAGCTTTTCCTACTCACCTACAACACAGCGCCGGCCCTGGTCTTTTTACTTTCTACTACACAACAGACACTGCAATGATAGAAATGAACCGCTTCGGTTTCTTCTCTTCCGCAGAAGCCAAAACAACCTCTCTAACATATAAACGGATTGAAAGTTAATTTGCTGGGAAAGAAACACACAGCCACGCTCTGGCATCTTTGTGCCCAGGAGTGCTGAAGTAAGTCCAATGATCAACACCCCATGCCCAATCGTCTGTCCCAAACTTGGTGTGCTTCGCAAACTCGTCGCTAACGTGCAAAGGATTGACGTCTCCCGGTAGCTGCGAGATTGTAACCACGTCGCTCTGTGTGAAGGCCCTGTACAATTCGGCCAGGTCTCCAACACACGTGGACACGCTCGCGGCGCTGCCCGCTCAGCACAGGGCGATTCAGGCAGACGCTCCCCTGGAGCCTCTCCCACCGAAGCAGGGGGCTTCAGATCCCAGGGAACAACTTCAGCTCCCTCAAACTGCATCCACAGGGGCTCTTGGCTTGCTTCTGCCTTCAGACTCTCAGCAAGCGCCAAAGAGTATTTTGGGAGTGGAAGAAGGTGTCTGCACTTGACATTTCAGTCCGAATTCCCTACTAGTACCAGATGGGGCAATAGGAAATGGAGAAACCTGAATCACTCTGACAGCACACTTTTCCCCTTTTAGGACCCTAACATGGTTAAAGAGCTCCACAATTTGACAAGACCACTGCTACATATTCTCGAGATTGCTGATGAGGTCTTCTCTTCACAGGTTAGGAATGCCAAGGGCAAGGCAGCATCAACCTCCCCACACAGCTCCTTCACGGCTGCAGGGAGCGGCTGCTTGAATTGTGCGGCGTTCAGTCCAACTCCAGGTTCTTGAAATTCTAGGCAGGCTTTCATGTAGTGGCACTCGGAGGGATTTTTGTACACTTTTCAAATACGGTCTCTAGGGCTGGCATGCTTTCCAATGCTAATCACACCTTGCACACCTCACACTGTGCCCTCCCTGGTCCTGCTTAGTCCACCAGGCCAACTGAGGCGGTTGAGACAGACACCTGCAAGGATGACCCGCTGGAGCCCCCCAGCACCTCCAGCAGCTCTGCTCCCCTCTGTGCTGCTCCTCCCTCCCTGCCCCTCTCTAGACAAGTATTGAAGATAACTGATTTGCGTGTGTGTGATAGGTAGGGTTCATATCAAGTTTCTCTTAAAAAACAAGCACTCAAGAAAGCAAAACACACCCTTCCACAAAGAAAACTAATAAGTAAAAGAAATAAAACAAACAAAAAGTGATTCAAAGTAATAAGTAAAAGAAATAAAATAAAACAAACAAAAGGTGATCTTTCGACTGGATTGCATTTCTTTCTGGCTACCCTTGAGCTAAACTGGACCAGTTGTTTTGAATAGAAAATCTGTTTGTCCACTCAGTGTTGGTGGCTGACTGTGTTATGTCATCTGCATTTAAATTTAAAGCAATATCACTCTCTTAAAATTGTAACTTAATTGATTTTGTTCTGATGTCAACTCTGGTCAGAAATATTTTGCACATTCTCATAACTCCTTAGGGATGAGTGATGTAGCAACAAAGTAAGCATCTCATAAAAATTAGAAGCCCAACTTCGCATATTGGGTAAGTGAACATGACATCAATGAAGCTGAAGGGTTGAGAAACTCAAATGCTTATAAACAGGCAAGACTTTGTCTTGGATATTTCCTGAGCTTGCCTAGCAGGCGATATTGTAAAAGAACCTAGAGTTAGGCCTAAGGGAGGAATGGACATTGGGCAAATTGTACTCTCACAGATTCGTGGATGTGACATTTGCATTAATCACACCCGGGAAGTTGTTTTTTGGCAACAAATGCTCAGTCAGGGACCTCAGAGTTTCTTCTTGACAAACAGCATCCTAGTCAAAGAATCACCAAATCAGTTTCGGCTTAAGTCTAGCATGTGTCACTGCTATAAAATTAAAACCTTATAAATAACTCTTCTTGATCCTCATGTCCATACTGCAAAGCCCTAAATGCATCTACAATTCTGATATCAGATGAAGCAAAGAGGCTTACAAATATTTTCTAGTTAAAGTTACTGTTTGCTATATGCAAAATCTTGATGAGTTAATGTTTCATTATTCAGCATACTTTCCTTTACTGATAATGGCATAAGAAAACGTAAAGCTTCATGCTTTAAGTGCAATTTATTCAAAGTGACACTTAAAGAAAATCCAAATGAGGCCAGCACTGTGGTGTAGCAGGTTGGGCTGCTGCCAGTATCCCATGTAGATACCCATATTCATCCCAGCCGTTCTGCTTCCTATCCAGCTCCCTAATAATGTGCCTGGGAAAGCAGTGGTAAATAGTCAAAGTCTTTGGATTCCTGCCACCCATATAGGAGACCCAGATGAAACTCCTGGCTCCTGGCTTCAGCCTCACCCTGTCCAGGCCCTGGCAGCCATTGGGGGAGGGAACCAGCTGATGGAAGATCTCTCTCTCACTGTCTCTCTCTCTCTCTCTCTCTCTCTCTCTCTCTCTGTCTCCCTATCTGTCTGTAACTCTGAATTTCAAATATATAAATAAATTTAAAAAAAGAAAGTCCTAATGCAAATGGCCAATTATACTTCACATTTTGCTCAACCAGATATGAGTGCCTCCAAAGTATCAATAATTGTATGAGTTGAATTTTTATTTGGTATTTATACTGTGCACATTTTTAGTAGATTTTAGCAGTCTCTTGGTAAAAAGAAACATACTGGAACTATGTACAGGAGACTTTTTTTGTTGTTCTCTCTCCTCTAGTACCTAGTCATCTCAGCTTCCTCTTCTGAGTTACAGACTATGTAACTGATTGTATATGATTCTAAATAGAAGGCATACACACACATACACATACATAATCCGTTTAAAAATTAATATAAAGATAACACAGTTTGGCATTTCATGGATACAATTCTCCAAATATAGCCATATCTGCCTCCCTTTCTTCTTTCCTAAAGTCACCCTCCATCTTCCTTTTCTTCCCTTTAATTTTTGCAGTAAAGAATTTTTTATTTCATATATTTGTTGAAAAATCTATGTATTTTTGATTCAGATTGTTAATAATACTTATTTTGTACTTTTTAATATACATACAGTATTTGTTTACATTTCCCAGAAGTACTCTAAGTATTTCTGTGTGACTTATTTCCTGGCAATGGAATATAAGTGGAAATCAATGAATATAAGTTTTAGATTTCCATGAAAACAACTCCTAAACACAATATTTCCTTTCGATAAAGAATGATTAAATAAATTGAAAGACTCGACACAAAGAATGAACAGGAAGGGAGCACACTGATAGTCCAGGAAGAGACAGTTTAATAAAAGTGGAGATGCTGCAGGTTCAAGGAAGAGTAGGGGAAGAAACAGCAGAGGAAACTCTTCTGGAACTAGTGATTCATGGTTTGACCTGCATGGAGGGTGTGGGAACCCACAGCTCGGGACACCAGCAGCAGAATCAATGCACCAGCACTGGAATGTGAGGTGAGCCAAACCTCAATAGCCCAAGGCACTGGCAGGAAAGCTGAGAGAGGAGACTAGAGGGAACAAGGCTTAAAACCCTGTGGGGAAAAGTTCACCAGGCTAACTAGAAGAGAGAGGAAAAAAAAGTGACCAGTACGGACAGGAGTTTCTCTCTCTCCACTCACCTCTCAAAGGTGAGCAAGACAAAGAGCAGGCACCATTTTGGACATATGCCATAAGTGGCGCGACCTCAGGGCTACACCTGCCCTCAGCAAAGCAGAAAAACCTGACTCGGTGGTGGTGGTGGGGTGAAATAACAGGAGATTAGGACCTAGTGAATGTGTGGGGCTAATAAAATGAGACTGTGAAAAAAGAGACAGTGGGTGAGAGAACTCACGGAATTCACGTGAGTACTCTCCAGAGATGCTACAATTTGGTAACCTTGGCAACCCAGTGGGAGACTGCAGGAGAATTTGAGCCCACACTGAGGGCAGAACAGATTCCCTGTGTGGTCCTTGGGAAAGATCTTCTGATCTCTGGCTCCTGTGGGTTCTTCATTGGCCTGCTAACTACCTTCAATTCTGCTCAGCTGTGCGGAATTACTTCCCTTCTGAATCAAGAAAGAAAGAAAGAAAGAAAGAAAGAAAGAAAGGGAGGGAGGGAGGGAGGGAGAGAGATTTACTACACCTAACCTGGGAGTGTCACCTTTGGCACACCCTTAACCCTGAGAAACCAAGCAGAGCTCTCAGGCCACACTCTTCTCAAGCCTCTAAGGCTCTATCAAAAGAAGACCGTCCACTTAATACAGTCATAGTATAACAAGAAAAAAAAAAAAAAAAAAACACCACAGCGAGGGAAGAAGAATCCAAAGAATATCTCCACAATGCCAAGCAACAAACGCAGAAACCATGGAAACAAGAACAAGGAAGATATTATGACTCCCCCAAATGAACAAGACACCCAAGCCAAGACTATGCAGATGATGAGATGGAAGAAATGCAAGATACGGATTTCAAAAAATTTATGATAAGAACATTTAGAAGTTTTCAAAAACAAATGCTTGAGCTACAGAAATCCTTACTGGACAGGATAGAAAATCTTTGAAAAAATGAAATCTTAAGGAGGAATCAAAATGAAACGCAGAAACTAGTAGAACAGGAAAGTGTGATAGTGAAGAGAAATCAAAATGAATGAAGAACTCAATAGATCAAATGACAAACACATTAAAGAGCCTTAAAAACAGAGTCAGTTAAACAGAAGAGAGAATATCGAATGTAGAAGACAGAGAACAGGAAAGGATACAGTCAAATCAAAGAAAAGAAGAGGAAATTAGAAATCTAAAACATATTGTTGGGAATCTACAGGATACTATTAAAAAAACCAACATTCGGGTTCTAGGAGTTCCTGAAGGCATGGAGAGGGAGAAAGGATTAGAAGGCCTTTTTAGTGAGATACTTGCAGAGATCTTCCCGGGTTTGGAGAAGGACAGAGACATCCTAGTTCAGGAAGCTCATAAAACCCCTAATAAACATGACCAAAAGAGATCCTCACCATGACATGTTGTAATCAAACTCACCACAGTGAAACATAAAGAAAAGATTGTAAAATGTGCAAGAGATAAACGTCAGATTGCTCTCAGAGGATCTCCAATAAGACTCACAGCAGACTTCTCGTCAGAAACCCTACAGGCTAGAAGGGAATGGCGAGACATAGCCCAGGTACTAAGAGAGAAAAACTGCCAGCCCAGAATATTATATCCTGCAAAGCTCTCATCTGTGAATGAAGGTGAAATAAAGACCTTTCATAGCAAACAGAAATTGAAAGAATTTGTTGCACTCGTCCAGCCCTGCAAAAGATGCTTAAAGATGTGTTACACACAGGAAACACAGAAACACGGTCATCAATATGAAAGAAGGTAAAGGAAGGGAACCTCACTGCAAAAGATCACAGGAAGTTCAAAGCATATATTAGAAAATATCTTAGGCAAATGGCAGGGCAAAGTTACTACTTATCAATAGTCACATTCAACGTTAATGGCCTGAACTGTCCAGTTAAAAGACAGATTGGCTGATTGGGTTAAGGAACAAAACCCATCTATTAGCTGCTTATAAGAAACACATCTTTCCAAAAATCTGTAGCAAACCGGACCCAAATTTAGTAGGAGAAGAGAAATAATTAAAATCAGAGAAGAAATCAGCAGGATTGAATCCAAAAAAAAAATTACAAAAAATCAGCCAAATGAGGAGATGGTTTTTTGAAAAAGTAAACAAAATTGACACCCCATTGGCCCAACTAACTAAAAAAAAGAGAAGAGAAAAGATCCAAATCAATAAAATCAGAGATGAAAAAGTAAAGGTAATGACAGACACCATAGAAATAAGAAGAATCATCAGAAATTAATAAAAGGACTTGATTGCCAGCAAACAGGGAAACCTATCAGAAATGGATAGACTCCTGGACACATGCAACCTACCTAAATTGGACCAGGAAGACATAGAAAACCTAAACAGACCCATAACTGAGACAGAATTTGAAACAGTAATAAAGGCCCTCCCAACAAAGAAAAGCCCAGGACCAGATGGATTCATTGCTGAATTCTACCAGACATTTAAAGAAGAACTAACTCCAATTCTCAAACTATTCAGAACAATTGAAAAAGAGGGAATCCTCCCAAATTCTAATTACTAAGCCGGAAAAAGATGCAGCATTGAAAGAGAATTACAGACCAATATCTCTGATGAACATAGATGCAAAAATCCTCAATAAAATTCTGGCCAATAGAATACAACAACACATCAGAAGGATCATCCACCAAGACCATGTGGGATTTATCCCTGGTATGCAGGGATGGTTCAATGTTCGCAAATCAATCAATGTGATACACCACATTAACAGACTGAAGAAGAGAAACCATATGATTATCTCAATAGACGTAGAGAAAGCATTTGATAAAATACAATACCCTCTCATGATGAAAACTCTAAGCAAACTGGGTATGGAAAGAACATTCCTCAATACAATCAAAGCAATTTATGAAAAAGCCACAGCCAGCATCCTATTCAATGGGGAAAATTTGGAAGCATTTCCATTGAAATCTGCTATCAGACAGGGATGCACACTCTCACCACTGCTATTCAATATAGTTCTGGAAGTCTTAGGCAGAGCTATTAGGCAAGAAAAATAAATTAAATGGATACAAATTGGGAAGGAAGAACTCAAACTATCCCTCTTTGCAGATGATATGATTCTTTATTTAGGGGATCCAAAGAACTCTACTAAGACACTACTGGAACTCATAGAAGAGTTTGGCAAAGTAGCAAGATATAAAATCAATGCACAAAAATCAACAGCCTTTGTATACACAGGCAACGCCATGGGTGAGAAAGAACAGCTAAAATCAATCCCATTCACAATAGCTACATCAACAGTAGACTGGATAAAGAAATTATGGGACATGTACTCTATAGAATACTATACAGCAGTGAAAAACATTGAAACCTGGTCATTGGCAACAAGATGGAGGAATTTGGAAAACATCATGCTGAGTGAAATAAGCCAGTACCAAAGGGACAAATATCATATGTTCTCGCTGATCGGCAACAACTAACTGAGCACCAAAGGGGAAACCTGTTGATGTGAAATGGACACTGTGAGAAACAGTGCTTGATCAGCTCTTGTCCTGACTATTGATGTACAATTTAATAATTTATCATTTTACTATTTTTTGTTTTGTTCTAGTACTATTGGTTGAACTCTGTAATTAACACACAATTATTCTTAGGTGTTTAAATTTAACTGAAAAGTGATCTCTGTTAAATATAAGAGTGGGAAGAAGAGAGGGAGGAGATGTACAATTTGGGACATGCTCAATTGCACTTGCCCTAATTGTGCCATGGGTTTCCAATACAATCTAATCAAGGTTGCATGTACCAATGCCATCTCACTAGTCCAGGTGATCAATTTCAGTTCACAGTTGATCACACTGATAGGTCTAAGAGTCAAAGGGATCACACAAACAAGACTAGTGTCTGCTAATACTAACTTAGAGAATCAAAAAGGGAGAGAACGATCCATCACGGGAAGCTGGAAGCACAGCAGACTCATAGAGTGGCAGATGTCCTAAACAGCACTCTGGCCTCAGAATCAGCCCTTAAGGCACTCGGATCTGGCTGAAGAGCCCATGAGAGTATTTCAGGCATGGAAAGCCAAGACACTCTGGAAAAAAAAAAAAAAGAAAGAAACCCTGAAAGAAAGACCTAAATGAAAGTTCTCAGTGAGTGAGATCCCAGTGGAAAGAGTGGGGCCATCAAATAAGGAGGTACCTTTTTCTGAAGGGAGGAAAGAACTTCCACTTTGGCTATGACCCTGTCTGAATAAGATTGAAGTCAGCAAACTCAAAAGGCTTCCATAGCCTTGGCAACTCATGACTAGAGTCTAGGGAAATTACTGACACCATAAACAAGAGTGTCAAATTGTTAAGTCGACAACAGGAGTCACTGTGTACTTACTCCTCATGTGGGATCTGCCCTTAAAGTGTTGTCCAATGGGAAGTAATGCTATAACTAGTACTGAAACAGTATTTTACACTTTGTGTTTCTGTGTGGATGCAAACTGAAGAAATATTTACTTAATATAAACTAAATCAATCTTCTGTATATAAAGATAATTGAAAATGAATCTTGATGTGAATGGAATGGGAGAAGGAGCGGGAGATTGGAGGTTTGCAAGTCGGAGGAATGTTATCGGTGGTGGGGAAGCCATTGTAATCCATAAATTGTACCTTGGTAATTTATATTTACTAAATGAAAGTTAAAAAAAATTTCAAAAAAAAAAAGACTCACTAAGATTAAAAAAATAGTAGAATTTTAAGAGAAAAAGAAAGTATAAGTTTTACCTCATCTCAAATAGTCTGCATTAGTCAGAAGTTAATAAATTTTCAAACATTTCCTGTTAATATTATATTTTTCTTTGACAGTGGATTTACCTTGACAGATACGTTATTTGAAGAGTTTCATTTATATGTTATTCAGTATGTGTGCATCCCTTTCCTTTTGTCTCTGTGCTTGCAGATTTTCCTAATACTCCCCATCTGATACATATATGGCCCAATGAGACTTTCTTTTATTTATTCTAATTGAGATAAATGCTTTCATTTTTATCTTTTGACAAAGTAGAGGAGAAATAAGGAGATATTCCTATAGAACCTCCATTTCCAGGAAAAGCAATTTGTAATACGAAAGGTAGGTTTTATTTCTCTGATTCTTGATTTATGTGCCAGTTTATTCTTTGCATATTTAGATATATTAGTCATAATTTGTATCACTCTTATTGTTTCTGTCTCATGTTTCTGTAAATGCTGTACACTCTATATAGATTTATGAATCTGATCTTACAAATTCAGGAAGCATCAAACACATATTCCAGAACAGGAAAATTCTGGAGCCCAGTATTTAGGAAGACTTGCTAGATCTTTACTTTTACTCAGTTGAAATTTACATAGTAGCTTAGTAGCTCATGTTTACAGAAATTTATCATTGTGAAACCCTTAGGATGCAACAGGAAACATTTGAGCTCATTAAATGATTTTTGAACAATTTCAAGAATGAAACAGAATTACTGTCCAAATATTCCAGTAATCCAATATTAAAAACTACTATTTTTCTAGTATCTAATATACTTACTAAATGTTTTAAAACTCCAGTGCAAGTGTTCATAACTTAGATAACAGAATGGATACTCAGGAGGCAGGTTAAAATCAATGCATAGCACAGGACTTAATAATTCTGAGCAAAGTGATTGAGTATAAACTGACCTTAGAGAATAGTTATAAGCAAGGATCTCTATTTAAAGAAACTGCTGAAACATCAACTGCATCAACCAATTATTTATAGAAGATCCAAGGTGATCTGTGTAAGACATTGAGGATAGGAAGTTTGAGAATGTTAGCTGCATCTCAAAAGGTATAAAATAAACTTTAAAAAAAAAACAGCAAAAATGTTGATTGAGCTTAGGAAGTTTATAGTTTAGTGCGGGAAAAATGGAGATATGTAAACAAACAATTACACTTCATGAAAAGTGAAGAGATGATCAGTTTTCACCATCTACATAGCAGATATTTACCAGGAAGATTTGTCAATGATAATAATTGACAGGCTAACATTGAGCTTTTATTTCAACAGTTGTCGGTGGTCAGAACCCTTCCTGCTCACTTTCAGCAACTCATTCCCTCTGCTTTTTAACTCCAGCGAAAATTATATTTCCTCTGTGAAGCCTTTGCTGCTCCTATTGTTTGTAATGGAAAGCATGTACCTCCTCTCGTCTCCCTCTCCAGATCCCTTTGCCTGCCTCTGCTTTATTTTTCTCCAATGAAATTTATCCAATCACCCTAGTAAAGGTTTACTGGATTTATTTCTGCATTGTCTATATCTACTTCTTAATTCTACAACTAAAAGGATCCTTTTTTTTCAGCAGCTGTAAAAGTATTTGTAACGGGGTAAGACCTCAGTGCTTGGTTAGTAAATATACATGATTACTACTTTACTATGCTTAATTACAATATTTTACAATACTTAATTACATAATGTACAATAATTATACACATATAGTACATGATCTTGGAGTACTTCTTCTGACTAGACCAAATATCTTTAAGTTAAATGAAAATAGCCTCTTTTGGTCTCATTTTATCTGCTGTTGGCTTATTTGACAAGATCTTTAAAAATGTGGGCATAAAAGCTTCTATTATTCTCAGAACAAACAATTTCTTTTGATGCATAATCAGTCTCATCAATTTTGGGGCAATAAGTTCTGTTCTTCTAAATTATTTGAGGAAATTGACAGGTACGGTCTTGAAATTTTAAGTTTTGTGATGCCACAAAATACATCAACTATAAAAAATTCTGTCATGTTGAACATATACAAAGCTTAGAAGACACAGAAAAGAAATGAAGTAATGCTTTCTAGTAAAGAAATCCTAGTTCTGAACAACCGTTCGTTTACACATAGTATTGATCAATTTTACATGGCCTGTCTCAATCAGGGATGAAGGAAGACCCTCCAATCGGGTTCCCTTTGAAATGGAAATTCGTAAAGAAAGTATCTTTCTATAAGTGAGTCACTTTCAGAAGTAGATCTAGGAGCCTATACTTCATTTTCACTTGAAATTTCAAGATTATGTTTCTTAAAAAGAAATTTCCAAAATAAAAGTGTCTTTAGAATAGGTGACCATGTGGTTCTCCTCATATGGCTACAGTCAATATTATTAATGTCTTCTCCCGGTCCAAAGGGGCAGGCAATGACAAGGATATGACAATAGGCCTCCAGGATAGCTTCCCATGGAACACCACCAATGCTCAGTCTCCTGGACTGCAGAGGTTTTTTAAGACATTTCAATCTGAATGAGCTTGCATTTTACCTTCTCTCTCTAATCTGCTCACTTTTTCACTGCCTTTGATATTTTATTTGCAGTTTTAATCTGCTGTCTGCATAATCCTCTAACCTCTTTTTATCAGTGTTTTGGTTGTAATTTCATGCTTTATTATTGGTTTCAAAGCTGTCACTGAAGTTGAGTTCATTTTCCCAACTGCTGTTTGTAAGTCAAGGACATGATAGTCCACAAATCTCAGCTTTTTGTAAACCCACTTAGTGCTAGTGCTTATGTTTTTATTTGTTCAAGGTGGAAGTCCAGTTACTACCATACATGCAGTCTATTGTGTCTGCCTTAATGTCCAGACACATTGAATTTACCACATTCTTGTAAATAAGTAAATCAGATAATTTAAACATTAGTTTTTATTAAAACCTACCAAGAATTTATTGTTTATTGGTTCAATGATTAAGTAATATATATGTTCATTGTTTTGGTGACTTAATTTTTTGAATTGACATAAAATTTACCTTAATTTAGAGAAATTTGACAGAATATATTATTTTATTTTTAAATTTTTTATTAGTACAAATAACAAATTTAATGCATTTCATAGATATAAAACTAAGAAGTTAACCATACCTCCCTGCCCCCATCTCACCATAAGCCTTTGAGACAATATGTAAACTGTGTTGGATAGAAAAATAATATCTTAAGCATTTTACATGAAATAGCTGGTAATTACTATAAAATAGAGGCCACAGGATGTTTTTTTAACAAAATGAATGAACCACTCTGTTGTTTATTTTATAGTATTGTTGGGATTAATTTCAAAGATCATGAGATCTATAGATGCATCCATGAACTAACTAAACCAATTTGTAAGTAATATCCTGATTTTTCCTGATCAGCCTTCTCATATGTTCTAAAAATCACAGTTTCATATATTCTCAGAATTTTAGTAATTTGTCTAGTTGGACTCCTTTAAAATAACATAAAATGCTTAGATATAGGGCTAAATTTTGATCATTAGATCTTGCATTTTAATACCATTAGAATTTTCCTTTAAAATGGTTTACTTTTCAACTAATAGAGGAAAGAATGGAAGGGCATTATATGGAAACCCCTCTGCTGTAAAATATATATGGTAATTTTGTTTTAATGACTCACTTGAATTTTTAGTTTCCTTCCTAATCTGTGCAAATCAATAAAGTAAATATTCTTACTATCATGGATCTAAAAACATAGATGATTAAAGAAAATAGTATGCTGTGGAATCAAAAGATTTTTGATTAAGTTGTTGCTACATTGTTTTTTTTTCTTTTTTTTTTAACTTTTATTTAATGAATATAAATTTCCAAAGTACAGCTTATGGATTACAATGGCTTCCCCCCCATAACGTCCCTCCCACCCACAACCCTCCGCTTTCCCACTCCCTCTCCCCTTCCATTCACATCAAGATTCATTTTTGATTCTTTTTATATATTGAAGATCAGTTTAGCATACATTAAGTAAAGATTTCAACAGTTTGCTCCCACACAGAATCATAAAGTGAAAAATACTGTTTGAGTACTAGTTATAGCATAAATCTCAATGTACAGCACACTAAGGACAGAGATCCTACATGAGGAGTAAGTGCACAGTGACTCCTGTTGTTGACTTCACAAATTGACACTCTTGTTTATGGCATCAGTAATCACCCTAGGCTCTTGTCATGAGCTGCCAAGGCTTTGGAAGCCCCCTGAGTTCACTGACTCTGATCACATTTAGACAAGGCCATGGTCAAAGTGGAAGTTCTCTCCTCCCTTCAGAGAAAGGTACCTCCTTCTTTGATGACCTGTTCTTTCCACTGGGATCTCACTCGCGGAGATCTTTCATTTAGTTTTTTTTTTTTTTTTTTTTTTTTTTTTTTGTTACATGACAAATTGTCACAAATTTGGTAGCAAACAATGATTTTTAAGAAATTTGTTTAAATATTATAGTTCTGTAAATTAGAAGTCAAAGCAACTCATATGCATTTTCTGATTTGAGTGTCTTAAAAGCAAATCAAAGTCTAAAATCAAGGTATTAGCCAGGCTGGGCTCTTAACTAAATGCTTTAAGAAAGAATGGGAGACCAGGATAAGTACCTGGCTCCTGCCATCAGATCAGCGCAGTGCACTGGCCGCAGCGCACCAGCCATGGCGGCCATTGGAGGGTGAACCAACGGCAAAGGAAGACCTTTCTCTCTGTTTCTCTATCTCACTGTCCACTCTGCCTGTCAAAAAAAAAAAAAAAAAGAAAGAATCATTTAAACTCATTCATGTGATTTACTCAGTTGTGATCAGTTGTATCACTCTAAAGTGGTGGGATTCAGGCCCCATTTCTTTGGTAACCCTCAATGTGATCCATTACCTATCCTCCTGACTGCCTGCTTTAGTTCTTACATGTCCTCTTCCATCTTCAATTCACGTTCCTGGTCTACCCTTCCTTTGCTTAGCATTTGTACTGTTATTAGAAATTCTGAGGCTGAATAAATTACCATTTTGTAAATTCATTTATTTATCCATTTTCATTTGTTCCTCTTGATCCTAAATAATTTAGTGTGCTAATATAACATATTATTTATTTGTAATTTCAGAAAAGTGTGGAAAATACAGCCCAACAAAATTTAGCCAACATATTGTGCAATGTAAATGATCTATGTACAATTCTTTCTGGGAAGCCAGTTTGTTTTTTCATTAAATAGTTAAATTATTTTCTTCGGGAGTATTCAAAAGTTAAAATGTTTCATATTTAATTAATAATAACAATAATTATATAAGCATAAAAGTAACGTTAAGTCTAAGTACAAGCAGTCAACCTTGGGCTTTAGATCCTTACTACATGGCCTTTTGAAAGGGCTGCTTGGGTTTCTTCACAGTGTAGATACTGTGTTCAAAGAGGATTCCAGTCCTATAAGGTCTGATTAGAGGAACTGATATTTGATTCCTACTAAAACAAACAGATGAGGAGCCAATTCAGATCTGCAGATAGACAATAGTAATACTTCTTTATATTTTGTTTTTATATATGGGACTCATACTACACATGGTTAATGCAATGCTAATTGCTGTCTAACCCATATCGAAATAAAGGCTCATATTAACTAGATTTTTTGAGTAATACTTAGAAGACGACTTCAAGTTGGACCATAAGGAAGACTCCTAATGGCTATGGTAAAATGTCTAGCTATTTTAAGATAAAAGGACAAGTATGATTTATTGTAATGATTGAATTTGTTGTTCTCAGTGGGATTATAGAGATATTGCACTAAGATGTAAATTTTATGTTGTTTTTAATTTCAATTTATTAATATTTTATCTCATTTTGTGAGAGCATATTGCTTCCTCAGGTCAGTTATCAACTCTATCTCAATTTTTTTTGATAGTTAAAAACCAATAAAGATTTAATGGGAGGAGCCTGAGGGAAAGTATGCATTTAAATCAGGTAGTGTTGTTTTAATATCCTGTAACTTTCATCTATGTGGCAATAAAATTCAATTTAAAAAGTTTTAATGAAAGAAGCTATGATTTATTCTGCTGGATGTGCTGGAATCCCTTAAGTGTTGCTCTATTTCATAAAATAAATAGCCCAATGTTGCTTTTCTCCTGGTAGGTTTCTGAAATACAGGTACTGGATAATGTTCACAGAACACAATACAATTTATAGCATTTTTTAAAAGTTTTTTTTTAATTTTTGCTTTGGAAAGAGCTGTTAGTTTTTTTTATTCACATTTGATAATCACAATATATGGCATACACTTTAATTAATTGATTAATTCAAGGAGAGTGAATACAGGATTGATGATTGTAGTAACACTCATAGGAAAACAATGCTTCCTATTTCAAGTTGAAAGAGTTTTAACAAAAAAAGTTTAATTATTGCCAATTTATTAAAAAAAGACTGGAAGGGCAGGGTTTGGCCTACAACTTGCAACATAATCAAGAAGTAATGTTTTAGAAATCTTTAATTCCTGACACAATCAAGATATTTCGGTAACAAATAATGTGGGAACTGAAACCACTGAATCAGCAAGACAGACCACTACTGTGTCATATACATAACTGATTAATAAATAATCAATTTGAGTCCTACCTCCTCCATAATTGCTTTTCGATGTCCAAGGGGAGATATAACTGCATTTTCTTTTAGTTCAATTATACATATGTCTTGTTGAATCTAATCCCAAGATAACACCCCAGCCTCAATAATTTCTTGTTTCTGTCTTATCTTGTTTTGCGTTTTGTATTTAATTTAGTGCTATTTTCCTAATGCTTTGATGGAGAATCATAGGTAATTAAACATTTTTAATTTCTTATTTTTTAAAATATACATTTAAGGGCATAAATCACTGATATCATGTGTAGCTATTTCCTTGAAATTTTGTTGTTTACGTGTTTATATTGATAATTAATATTGCTGACAAAATGTCATCTAACTTAGACCTGACTTATGATTTATGGGTTATTGAAAGTACATTTCATTATATCTATATACATCATTTTAGTAGTGATAATGCATAATTTTCTAATGAATTTACTGTTGATGCATAATATATGTTATTTTAATTCTGTTAGATCTGAGAAGGCCTTATTTGCACTTTAGTGCTATGCAGTTTTGTATAATACTACACACACATTTATATATTTATACATATACATATACATATACATATACATATACACAACACATATATATCTCACAATAACATTAAATGGCCTGCTAATGGCATGGCCATTTTAGTTTGTTGAAGTACACTGTTTGACAACCACAGAATTAAATCACTTGACAATGTACTTCTAGGACATATCACCATTGTTCAGCAATACATGATTGTACAGATGGTAGTTGTGTTAGTGGAGATGGCTGCAATACAGTATTCTTGTCTTCCTGTAAGAAGGGAATTTCAGAGCTGAAACAGAGAATAGTGGTAAGCAAGATAGTAAGTTTTATTGAGATAAGGCTTTTGTCAGAGAAGATATGCACCTCTCCAAACAAATCTGATGTGAAGTGCCCGATCATTCAGACTAGGGTAAGCAAGGCAGTGAAGTTAATAAAGAGAATGAACCTGACAGGCCAGGAGGACAACTCAGAGTCCCCATGTTAAAACATTGTCCTTTATCATATGGCCAAACATTGTCATAGCATCAATCCAGACATGTTTCTCTGTGGGAAGAATGAATAAAAGACTAATCCTTTTATTTTTAATATCCTCAACACAAAGAAGTGCTCGATGCTTGAGATGATGGCTATACTGATCCCTATCTGATCAGTTCACATCGTATGTATGTATAAAATATCACACTGTAGGGACCAACGCTGTGGCATAGTGAGCTAAGCCTCAGCCTGCAGTGTGGGCATCCCATATGGGCACCAGTTCAAGTCATGGCTGCTCCTCTTCTAATCCAGCTATCTGCTATGGCCTGGGAAAGCAGTGGAAGATGGCCCTGCACCTGCATGGGAGACCCAGAAAAAGCTCCTGGCTCCTGGCTTTGGATTGGCATAGCTCTGGCCATTGTGGCCAATTGGGGAGTGAACCAGCAGATGGAAGACCTCTTTCTCTCTCTGCCTCGCCTTCTCTCTGTGTGTAACTCTGACTTTGAAATAAATAAATAAATAAATCTTAAAAAAATCACACTGTTTTCCATAAGTACAATTATTGTATGTAAATTTAATAAAAGTCTATTCCTTTTATTATTTTACTAGCTGTGGTCATATATAATTGCTGTTGAAAAAATTCAACCTTGTCATAAGGCATTGATAAATTTCTTCCAATTCCTAGCTCATATGAGATCAATATTGCATGACATAGGAATTATGGTAGTTCATATGTATCAATTATGTAAATATAAATTAGGAATGAAATTTGTGGTTTAATTTTTAGGTAACTAGTAAAACAAGGCGTGCATACACTTTGATTGAGCAACCCAACTCTGCACCCTAGAGAAACAATGTCAGCTTTGCAATAAAATAATCCACTGTGGCTTTGAATAACAAGAAATTAAAAACCTTCAAAATATTTGAACTGAGGTATAATCATACAGATGTGAAATAGATATCCTCAAGTCACTGATATAAACTTTTATAAATTACATATAAGATAGAAAATGTTCTAGCATAATACCTGCACTTTGCAACATATGTCCTAAAATGGATGGCATATTATGAACAAGGAAACACAACAAATATTTCTTTCTAAAAGTTAATGAGAGAAAACTGACCATGATTAAAATCATGTCCTTGATGAAGTGCCATAAATAATTTATCTTATGCTAAGAAGATAAGTTACTACAACATCCTTAAACACCCAGAAAACATGGTGGAGGTATGCATGGCAGCTAAACATGGCTAACTATATACTCACCATGCAAATTCTGCTGGAAAAGTACTAGAAACTGCCTATAACATGGGTTTGAGGAGCAAGCAAAAAAACAGTGCCTGGAGTATTTATGATAAAACAAAAGAACATTATAGAGCTATAAGGAAGATTAAAATTTTGTCATTTGCATCAGATGGGTGGAATTGGAGGCTATTAAGTTTAGTGAAATAAGACAGGCAAATAAAACTTGTCCTACCTCATATGTAGAAGCAAAGAAAATAAGGTTGCCCTTAGCACTGAATAGAGATAGCTAGAGATTAGGAAAGGAAGAGTGTGTGTAGAGTGATACTGGATAACCAGTATTAAGAAATCATTAGATAGGGAAACTATTCTACAGGTCTGACACAGATTTTTAGATTTTATGAAGAAGTAGAAGAGAGAAGCCCAAAGGCTTCATGTATAATGTAGTGATAAGAAAGTGCAAATGCTCATTATCCTGATTTTATCAGTAAGACTGTATACACATGTTGAAATATCACACTATTCCATAAATAAGCATAGTTGTTACTAGTTATTCACACTTAATTTATATAACATTTTAGAATACAAATAAAAATATAAATTATTAAAAGGGACAGTTAATTCTTCATCATGTTATGTGAAAATTGCAGGTTGGCTTGGTGTTTGCTGCAAAGGTGTACTCCCTTGCTTTAGGATGTTTCTGTTGGGTAACACTTTCCTTCTTACTCTGAGACCTAGGTTAAGGGAACATTCAACATTTGCATAATGAATCTTGGCAAATGGCAAAATCTCAGAGGGAAGGTAGACAGAGTCTAATCACATTATTATGTATAAACCTTATGCTCAGGAATGGCATATATTTTTCCCATATTTTATAAGTGTAATGTCAATGAGTTGGAGACAAATAACCTTACTCTCAAAATGATGGTAAGACTTCAGAGAGAAAAATCAATTGCTAAAAGTGGTAAAATTTAACATATTTCCTCTGTATAATTAAGATATTTATTAATTAAGAGAAGGTGTTTAACAGATCAGCTATTTTTTTAATCAATAGTCATTTATCTTGCTAATTCATCACTACCATAAGCATAACGCTCAGTTTCATTGGCTCAGAGACTGGATCGATCAAGTGTATCTGACACAACTGGGAAATAATTCCTCCCTTTTAAAATCACACTCATTACATGTAACCGTTACATTTCACTATTAGAATGTGTGATTAGTGTCTTTTAGATGCCAAGTGTCTTTAATGTGCCTGAATCTGATGTATGATTTTAAAGCTTTTAATTATTACTAGTCTGGGAGACACAGATCTGTACCCTATATTACACTCTGGATGTGCAATGTTCCCTCTGCTTCTGCCTCTCCTTCAGCTGAAGACTGACCTTGCCAATGAGCACACATTTTCTATTGATACATTTATACTATTACACAAACCAGGCTTGAACCCTGTGACTACTCTCATTCCTCAGATCTATTATATGTATCTCCATCCTGATCCATTACAATTCTATCCAGTCTTCATTTTTTAAATTTACATCAGGTATTGGAGATACAATGCAGTGCAGTGAAGATGTGATGCACACTTGCTTTGATATACGAGAGGGAGTCTACATTTTGATATTATCACACACTCAATTCTGAAAGAACATGTCAGGGAGGAAAGCAATGTAACATTGCAACAGCATCTATGTTTAATCACCAAAATAAACAGGACTTAAAATGCATATTAAATACCTAGGTTAAGCCAGTCCCAAAGGGACAAATATCACATGTTCTCCCTGATCGGTGACAACTAACTGAGCACCTAAAAGGAAACATGTTGAAGTGAAATGGACACTATAAGAAACAATGACTTGATTAGCCCTTGTCCTGACTGTTTAGGAGCAACTTACTATTTTATTCGTTTAGTATTTTTGTTCTATTTAATATCATTGGTTGAACTCTGGATTAACACATAATTAATCTTAGGCGTTTAAATTTAACTGAAAAGTGACCCTTGTTAAATACAGTACAGTTTGGCACAGGCACTCAGATTTACCCTAATGGTAGAGTTAGAAACGTGCCAGGGGATTCCATTCAATCCCATCAAGGTGTCATGCACCAATGCCATCTCAATAGTCAAAGTGATCAGTTTCAGTTCATAATTGATCATAATGATAGGAGTGTCAAAGAGATCACATAAACAACACTAGTTTCTGCTAATACTAAGTGATAGAATTAAAAAGAGAAAATGATCCAACATGGGGAGTGGAAAACAGAACAGACTCAAAGAATGTCAGATGTCCTAAATAGCACTCTGGCCTCAGAATCAGCCCTTAAGGCATTTGGATCCAGCTAAAATGCCCATGAGAGTATTTCAGGCATGGAAAGCCAAGAAACTGTGGCAAAAATAAATGACCAAAATAAAGATCTCTGTGAGTGAGATCCCAGCAGAAAGAACGGGCAACAAAGAAGGAGGTACCACTCTCTGAAGGGAAGAGAGAACTTCCACTTTGACTATGGCCTTGTCTAAATAAGATTGGAGTTGGCGAACTCAAGAGGCTTCCATAGCTTTGCAACTCACAACAAGAGCCTCGGGTGATTACTGACATCATAAATAAGAGTGTCAATTGTTAAATCAACAACTGGAGTTACAGTGCACCTGCTCCCCATGTAGGATCTCTGTCCTTAATGTGTTATACTATGTGAATTAGCGGTATAACTCGTATTTTCTGTATGGGTGGAAACTGTTGAAATCTTTACTTAGTATATTCTAAATTGATCTTCTGTATATAAAGATTATTGAAAATGAATTTTAATGAAGAATGGAATGGGAGTGGGAGTGGGAGATGGGATGGTTGCAGGTGGGAAGGAGGTTATGGAGGGAAAAGTCGCTATAATCCAGAAGTTGTACTTTTTATATTTATTAAATAAAGGTTAAAAAAATACATAGGGGCCGGTGCCGCAGCTCACTAGGCTAATCCTCCGCCTTGTGGCGCCGGCACCCTGGGTTCTAGTCCCAGTCAGGGTGCGAGATTCTGTACCGGTTGCCCCTCTTCCAGGCCAGCTCTCTGCTGTGGCCAGGGAATACAGTGGAGGATGGCCCAACACGTGGGCCGTGTACCCCATGGGAGACCAGGATAAGTACCTGGCTCCTGCCATCGGATCAGCGTGGTGCGCCAGCCACAGTGCACCGGCCGTGGCAGCCATTGGAGGGTGAACCAACGGCACAGGAAGACCTTTCTCTCTGTCTCTCTCTCTCTCACTGTCCACTCTGCCTTTCAAAAAATAAAAAAGAAGAAAAAAATACCTAGGTTATTTTATTACTATGCATTTCAGTCTACTTTGGACTGGGAAAGTTTTTTTTTTTTTTTTTTTTTGAATTTCATTATAGGAATTGCTCTTCCACAGATATTGTCATTAATGCCTGACCTCAATTTCTAATCCTCAGGGATATTTACAAGTCTCTTTTAGCTCATAAACACTATTCTTTTCAATCCTCCTTCTCTTCTTATCCACAGTAATCTTGCCTGTTTTTCCAATATTTACTGTTCCCTCCAGGGATCTAATCTCTTCCTTGAAATTTAACTGTCTTTTAAGGGTATAATGCTCAAATAATTTAGGGTGCATTTTGAAGGAAATCATATAAATATATATGGCACTAAAATAAATATAAAATATGCTACAAAATATACTATTCTTGAAAAAATACTAATAAAATCATGATTTTATAAAGAAAAACAAAATATAAATTTGTAGAGGAATAGAAGGAATGAGGAGAGGGAGGAAGAGAGGGAGAAGTGTAGGAAAAGGAAGCGTGGAAGGGAAGTGTAGGTTCCTTTTTAGTTGTGTATAGAGGCTGGCACTGCAGTAGTGATTTAGGCGTAGGACTGCAGTGCTGGCATCCAATATGGGCACCAGTTCAAGTCCCAGCATCCCATATGGGCGCCAGTTTGAGTCCCGGCTGCTTACTTCCAATCCAGCTCTGCTGTGCCTGGGAAAGTAGTGGAAGATGACCCAAGTCCTTGGACCACTGCACCCATGTGGGAGACCCAGAATAAGCTCCTGGCTCCTGGTTTTGGATCGGTTCAGCTCCGGCCATTGCAGCCAACTGGGGAGTGAACCAGCAGATGGAAGACCTCTCTCTGCCTCTCCTTCCCTCTGTGTGTAATTCTGATTTTCAAATAAATGAATGAATCTTTAAAAAAAAAGTGTATCCATGAACTACATTGACTCTGTTATCATGGAATTAATATCATGTTTACATGAGAGATTTTGAGAATTCTGTTGTAATAATTATCATGTATTTACTATGACCCAAGAATTCTATAAACACCTTTAAAATGTTTCTTCTAATTAACTCCATGATGTCCTGTGGTTTTTTTGTTTGTTTGTTTGTTTGTTTGTTTGTATTTTTTGGACAGCAGAGTAGACAGTGAGAGAGAGACAGAGAAAGGTCTTTCTTTTTCCATTGGTTCACCCCTCAATGGCCACTGCAGCTGGTGCACCACATTTATCCAAAGCCAGGAGCCAGGTGCTTCTCCTGGTCTCCTATGCAGGTGCAGGGCTCAAGGACTTGTGCCATCCTCCACTGTACTGCATTCCCAGGCCACAGTAGAGAGCTGGACTGGAAGAGGAGCAACTAGGACAGAATCCGGCACCTTGACCGGGACTAGAACCCGGGGTGCCAGTGCCACAGGTGGAGGATCAGCCTATTTAGCCGGGGCACCAGCCGATGTCCTATTTTTTCACAAATTTTCTCTGAATTTTTGACTTTAAACATGTTATGTAAAGCCATAATGAAAGTTCATGGCATTTTCCATGACAAGAAACTTGTCCAAAACAATTTGCTCTTGCTGTAAAAGTTGTGCTTTTCCTTCTTATTTATGTTTTTAAAATTGCATTTATTTATTTATTTGAGAAACAGGGGCATAGAAAGAAAGAACTCCGACCTGATAGTTCACTCTCCAAATTATTGAAATGACTGGGGCTGGGACTTCACCTGAGCAAGAGCCAGGAACTATTGATTTAATCTACATCTCCCATGTAGATTTTTAAATCAACAATTGAAAATATGAACATGGTTTTAGTATTTTTAGAGTGTGTTCTCAGAATAATTTGCTGTATTCATTTCCTATTGTTGCTCTTTGTCTCACAAAGTTACTTCAAAATTATTGGCTTAAAATAACACAACTGTCTTACTGTTTTAGACTTTAGAAATCCAAAATAAGCACTCTCGGTAAGATCAAGTTGTGAACAAGACTGTATTCCTCATGGAGCCTCTAGAGACAGTGTATGTAGGAGACCTGCATTCCTTAGTGTTCTCATCCTATCTCCTTTTTAAAGATAACAATGGGTAACTGTGTCCTCACACGGCATCATTCAGAAACAGATCACCTGAACCCTTAAACTAGTGGTCATACTAATTTATCTCTTTAATCCAGCACAATCTCATATCAAAAATCCTTTAATCAAACTAAGTCCTTTTGCTATGTAAATAGCATATTTGTAGGTGCCTTGAATCCGAACATGGACATCTTAGGTGGGAGAATCAATATTTTGCTTTCTTCATTTGTCTTCTTGAAGACCAACAGGAATAGAAAACCCAATTTATTTCATGTCAAATATAGTTCAAAATATATTTAGAATTCTCAATAAATGCAATATGATTCAGTAGATTGTATATAGTTCTACTTCCCAAATATCTTGAGTGTTGTATTGTTTCAAGCATGGTTTTAGATAGTTGTTGAAAATTTCACTAAATAATAGAACAAAAACACAAGCTTTTCTGATACCTTGAAAGTAGTATTTTAGCTTCTGCTTATTCTAAGACGAATTCAAAACCCTATTATCTATTATCTTAGACTGATTGGCACTACATAACATAGTATGCAAATCAAATTGTTTCATTCAAGGTCTGCATTGAGTTTTCTCTTCCATAAAGTCTTAATCATCCTATTTATTATAAACTGTCTTTTCTGACATGGTTTCACAGATCACTTGACTTTTATATTGACCATTACATTGCATCTATTTATTGATTTAAATAGTCATCTCTCTTACTGATTGAGGAGTCCTGGAAGCAGAGAGAATATAATATTTATTTTAAAATACCCATGACTTCCTCAGAGACTAGAATCAATAATAGGCTTATAAAATATGTAATGTTATTAACTGCATATTAAAATAGAAATGACTGACTCATTGAAAAAATAATTCAGAAAAAATTCATATATTCTAATGCTTATTTTAAAAATACTGAGTATTAAATACTGAGTATTTAATATGAACTTCGCACTTCTGCCTTATATTTTTTTCCATTTCCCTGCTTTTAATATTAAGGCTAGTCACAGCAGGAATTTTACATTTGGTACTTTAGTCTCTCCAGGTGATCATAAATGTAGTAGCTTTATGGAAAATCAGTTGGCTCTGCATTTCTGGGAGTCGCTCTGGGAGTTTTCACCTAGGGGTTTATTATGCTGAAAGTCTTGAAGAGTCATTTTCATGTCAACTATTATATTCTACTCTGCTTTGCAGTAAGTGATTCTGGGCTGATTCCCTTTGTTCTCTAAGTATCATCAATTCTAAGGAAATCCATTATAACGAGTTGGCATTCATGTTATTAAAATATCTGCTGACAGTCAAAGAACTATTTCCATTCTATCATGCCATTTTTATTCATTGAAAGCTTGCTGAAATTTCTTTGAGATTCCTGGGGGAAAATGATTTAAATTTTTTCTGTTAGAATTTCTGCAAAATAGTGAAATGGAAGGTTTAAAATAACATAAATTAAGCATAGAGGTCAATTTGTAATTCAAGAATAAGCATGCAAGATTGTGCTTAATATATATTCATAAATAATCGAATTTCTCTATTGCCAAAAAATCACCCTGCTTTTACCCTATCCTGTCATTTCTTTTATAAGTTTATATGGTCGACCTCTAACAGTAAGGACTTTACAGCTGCCGAATATGAAAGTGAGTTAGTTTCCTGTATCTATTCAGGGCTTGACAGTCAGTTTTTACATAACTCAATGAAACACTGAAAAAAGGATGTGAAAGAAAAATAATTATTTGGATTTATGTATTGTATTTAAATATGTAGACATTTCATTAATAGAAAGTAAAATTAGGAGAAATTTCCTATGTAGATTTTTCCACTCTAGAGCATATATGCACATCCTATATGAGCAAGAAAGTCTTTTGTTTTTTACAACAAGAGGGAAGGAAATTTTATTTTATTTTAATCAGGTTATTTATACAAATCACACTCAATGACAATAAAATGTAAAACTAATCAATGTCACCACTAGACTCCCTAGAAAATAAGTCTTTGTATTATTAGTGATTCTTTACTCTGATTACAATATAAAAATCCTTTCTTAGTCTCCAATATAATGTATTCAAACATACAATAACATGTCAACTATTATATTTCCTATTTTTAAAAGATTCATTATATTTATTAAAAGGTAGAGTGACAGAGAAAGAGAGACAGAGACATTTCCATCTATAGACTTACACCCCAAATGGCCACAATTCCCAGGGCTGTGCAAGCTAGAAGCCAGAAGACTGGAACTACATTTAGGTCTCTCACGTGTGTGGCAGGACCACAAGGACTTGGGCCATCTTACTCTGCTTTCCCAGGATCATTAGCAGGGATCTAGATTGGAAGTGGATTAGCCAGGACATGAATTGGCTCTTATATAGGATGCTGGCATCCCAGGTTGTGACTAAATCCATTGCACTACCACATTGGCCCCTATATTTTCTCTTAATATACATAAATCCATTACAAGTTTCTTACTTGGATAGAACATGAACAAGATGACTATAAAAGCCTTGCGAGGCCACCTCTCTGGCCCATCAGGGAGAATATTTGGTGCCATGCCGGCTTAAAGCAGTGGGACCCTATTCACCATGTTAATACTGCTAGCATATTGTCCATTTGAAGATTAAGAAAATCCCTGCAGAAAATCTCAGCTCAATTTACAAAACTGGTTGCTTGAAAAATTTAACTTTTAAGTGACTCCATGTATTTTGTAGTCAATTGTTTTTCTGTGTATTAGTTTCTCAGATTCTTTAATCACAATGAGAAGAATTCTAACCTCTTGGTTTGTTTGATATTCTTTTTTGGTATCTTTGCAAGTAATTTTATTTAGATAAGGTGAACAAATTTCATGCATTTCATATATACAGATTCAAAAGCATAGCATAGCATATCCCACCCTACCCTCCCTTTCACTCACATTCCCATTCTCCATCCCCCCTACTTTCTTATTCTTTCTTTTAATTTCTACACTGACATACTTTCAGTTTGTTTTATAATCATAAGAATAACCCTCAATGAAATAAAGAGTTCAACAAATAGTAAGAATAAAAAAACAGGTTCCTCTACAGTAGAGATAAGGGCTGTAAACAATTTTTAAATGTCAATTTTACTTATACATTACATTTCAGCTCAGGGAAAACATATGGCATCTGTGTTTTGTAGGGTGGCTTATTTCACTAAGTATAATTGCTTCCAGTTGCATTCATTTTGTTCCAAAATATAGAATTTCATTCTTTTCTATGGCTGAATAGAACTCCACAGTGTACACATATATCACATTTTCTTGATCCATTCATCAGTTGATGGGCATCTGGTTTGATTACATAACTTAAGTATTGTGAATTGAGCTGGAATAAACATGGAACATGGGGGTACAGATAACTCTTTCATGTGCTGATTTCATTTCTTTTGGGGAAATTCCCATGAGTGGGATGGCTGGGTCCTATGGTAGATCTATTTTCAGATCTCTGGGGAAATTCCATACTGTCTCCCACAATGTCTGTACTGCTTTTTACTCTGAACAACAATGAATTAGGGTACTTTTTATCCCGCATTCTCAAAAGCATTTATTGTTTCTAAATTTTTGTTATGAGAGCAATACTAACTTGGGGTAAAGTGAAACCTCTTGTGGTTTTGATTTGCATTTCCCTGATGGCTAGTGATCCTGAGCTTTTTTTCATGTGTCTATTGGCCAGGAGTATTTCATCTCTTGAAAAATGCCTGTTAAGCCAGCGCCGTGTCTCAATAGGCTAATCCTCTGCCTGAGGCACTGGCACCTGGGGTTCTAGTCCCAGTCAAGGCACCGGATTCTGTCCCTGTTGCCCTTCTTCCACTCCAGCTTTCTGCTGTGGACAGGGAATGCACTGGAGGACGGCCCAGGTCCTGGGGCCCTGCACCCGCATCAGAGACCAGGAGAAGTACCTGGCTCCTGGCTTCAGATCAGCACAGTGCACCGGCTGTAGCACACTGGCCACAGCGGCCATTGGGGGATGAACCAATGGAAAAGGAAGATCTTTCTCTCTCTCTCTCTCTCTCACTGTCCACTCTGCCTGTCCAAAAAAAAAAAAAAAAAAACAATGAAAAGAAAAAAAAAAAGCCTGTTAAATCCATTGTCTGTTTCTTGAATGAAATTTTTTAGAGATTCTGAATATTAATTCTTTATCAGTTGCATAATTTGCAAATATTTTTCCCATTCTGGCAGTACCCTCTTCACTTTGTTTTGTGTTTCCATTGTGGTGCAGTAGCTTCTTAGCTTGATGCAATCCCATTTGTCTATTTTTGCTTTTATTACCAGTGCTTTTGGGGTCTTTTCCAAGAAGTTGTTATCTATGCCAAAATATTGCAGAATTTCCCTGATGTTTTGGCTTAGTAATTTGATGGTATCAGATCATATATTTAGATCTTTGATGCACTTGGGTTGACTTTTGTATAGAGTGTAAGGGGTAGTTCTTGCTTCATACTCCTGCAAGTGGCGATATAGGTCTTAGGAGTTCCTGAAGATGTGGAAATTAGAGAAGAGATTAGAAAGCCTACTCTGTGGAGTAATTACAGAAAACTTAATTAATTTGGAGAAATAAAGTGAAATCCAAATTACAGAAATGCATATAAATCCTAACAGATACAACCAGAAAAAGATCTTCACAACCAAAAACTTTTAAAAGTAAAGCATAAATAAATGGTTCTAAAATATGCACACAACAGATATCAGATTACTCTCAGATGATCTCCATTTATACTGACAGCTGATTTCTCATCAAAAACTCAACAGGTTAGGAGTAAATGGAGAGACACAGTCCATATCTTAAAAAAAAAAAAAAAACAACAAAAACAATAATAAAACAAAAAAACCCTGCCAATCCAGAATACTATATACTGCAAAACTCTCATTTATGAATGAAGGTGAAAGAAAGAACTTGCATAGAAAAAAAATTGAAAGAATTTGTAGTCATTCATCCAGCCTTATAAATGATGCTTAAGGATGTGCTACACATAGAAAACCAGAAATATAGACACCATTATGAAAGAATGTAAAGCAGAAAATCTCTAAATAAGACACAAAGGAAATGTAAAGCAACCAATCAGCGTATTTATGGAAAAAGGCTGGACCAAGTCATTATCTATCTATAAGAACCTTGAATGTAAATAGCCTAAATTCTCTAATTAAAATTTACAAACTGGCTGAATGTATTAAATAATAAGACCCATCTGTTTGCTGCCATACTAGAAACACTCTTCACTAA
>NC_091440.1:34754495-34883784 GCF_964237555.1 Oryctolagus cuniculus
CTCCAAATTGCCCTAGGCAGACTGCTGTCAGAACAAAAATCTACTTCATGTTACATCTAACCTCACAATGCCAAGTAACAGTTTGCACATCTTTATGAAGGATGCATGTCATCAATGTCACTTGATGATGAGGAAACAGTCTTGGAGAGTCACTTTTCCAAGGCTCCATCACTAATAAATGGGAAACAAGGACTCAACTGAAAATGTGATTCCAGAGTCTCTAGGATATTGCAGGGTCTGTCAGTGCAGGCTTTGGGGATGTAAGGGGTGTTTGAGGTGCATCATCACCCTTGTTAGACTAAGATGTGGGGCAGGGCAGGGCAGGTGTTGTGGTGCAGTGGTTAAGCTACTGGTTGGAACATTCGTTTTCCATGCTGGAGTGCCTGAAATCAAGTCCGCTTCCAATCCAGTTTCCTGTTAACGCACAGCCTCGGAGGCAGCAGATAATTGCTCAAGTGCTTGAGTCCCTGCCACATTTGAGGCAGACCTGGATTGAGTTCTATGCTACTGGCTTTGGACCAGCCCAGCCAGTCCTGGTTATTGCAGCCATATGAGGAGTTAACCAGCAAATAGAAGTCCCCCTACTCCACCCCACCTTTAGTTCCCGCTCCCTCTTTCCTTTCAAATAAAAATAAATATGTAAACTTTAAAATCAAAGGTTACAAAAAGAAGTGGCCACTCAGTCCTCCCAGAGTTTTCTGGCCTAAAAAAATTTGGCCTAAAAGACCATAATATTGATTCTAAACTTTTTAGTGGTGGTTCTTAAACCTGAATATGTAGCAAAAAAATATGAAGAATTTGGTAAAACTGATTTCTAGCCCCAACCAAAGAGTTTCTGATTTAACATGTCAAGAGTGTGGTCAAAGCATTTTCACGTCTCACAAGTTCCCAGATGATGCTAATGACACTGGTCTAGAGTATCATTAGTATATCTATGAATGTTAGGTATACATAGATACACACACACACATATATATATACAATGGAGTTTAAAAATAAACTATAGCCATCATAGTTAAATAAGTATGTTTTAGTTCATCTAGTTAATAAATAAAAAAACCAAGAATATGGTATTTTGCAGAATATTCCTAATTCTAAAAATACTGGTTCTTTAAATAAAAAGAAGTTATAGTTGTTTGGTATTAGTTGCCATGAGACAGTTCTTTCAAAGGCAAAGTGGGTTGGTGGGATATCCCACAAAGCTAACAATGTGTGAGAGAGGTTACTTGGTAAATATAGAATAAATTATTATACTATTGTGGGGAGCAACTCGGACTAGACTGTTACTCGAATTAAGACTTATTCTATGCATCTGCTCTCCCACAATATGGCGCTGAGAAGGGAGTAAACAGCTTCTACACAGCTGCCTCTTGCCAATTTGATTGACTGAGCTGCAGGAGCTGATCTTGCTCCTGATTGGAGGAGAACAGCGTACTCGGCGTGTGGGTAGCAGAGTTGGGATTGGTGGAAGAGGACTATAAAGGAGGAGAGAGACACCATGCACCAGGAACATCTATCTGAAGGAACACCTGTGCAGCCCCTGAGAGAGCCGGCCGGCGGTGTGCCACTCCCCCGCGGAAGTGGGGAAAGTGGCAGGGGGAACCGCCCTTCCACGGAGGTGGAAAGGACGGTAGCCAGCCCGGGAAGAACCAGCAGCAAACCCGGGGAGGGCCGAGCAGACAAAAGAACAGCGCAGGGTCCTGTGTCGTTCCTCCACGAAGAGGGGGAGCGACATAATGGTGCCATGACTCGGATATGAAGCCTAGGCAGGGTTTAGTGTCGTTCCTCCATGAAGAGGGGGAGTGACATACTATTTTCATTCTATTTGCAAATATTTGATTCTTGCCTTCATTGAAATTTTACTTGATACTACTTATCAGTTTATTAACTACTTATCACACATAGTAACTACTTGCTATTTTAAAGTTTACTCTGAAATACTTTATCTTCTTTCAACTTTTATTTAATAAATATAAATTTCCAAAGTACAATTTTTGAATTATAGCGGCTTTTCTCCCCATAACCTCCCTCCCTCCTGCAACCATCCCGTCTCCCACTCTCTCTCCCATCCCATTCTTCATCAAGACTCATTTTCAATTATTTTTATATACAGAAGATCAACTTAGCATACACTAAGTAAAGATTTCAATAGACTGCACCCACACAGACACACAAAGTATAGTGTACTAATGTGTTGTACTGTATCTTCTAGTTTAATTAGAAGGCAGACAGGAGGTGGGCAGTTAGCCTAGCAGTTAAGACTCCTGTGTCCCACACTGGAGTGTCTGGTTTCAATCCCCAGCTCTAACTCCTGATTTTAGCTTCCCACTAATGTACACCCTGGGAAGTAGCAGTGATGGCTCTAGGAATTACATTTCTGCACCTTCACTGAAGACCTAGACTGACTGTGGCTCCAGTCCAGTGCTGGGGGCTGCAAACATTTGGGGAGTGAACAGTGGGTGGAAGGTCACTCTGTCTTTCTGTCTGTCTCCTGACATGTATGTAGTTTTTTGAAGCCTCTCAGTATCCCTACACAGAACACTTCTCTATATAACAGTTGGCCTCTGAAATGGGCTCTGATGAACATATGTGAACATATAGCCACATTTGCATGCCCCATGTTATCTTACTCCACAATTAGGCCAATCCTTGTTTTATACTCTTTTAAGACCAAATGGATTATAAATCCCTGACTTATTGAAATCTTCCTCAGCATCCATCATTCCAAGCAGAAGACTTCATGAGACTTCAGTTCCCTGTAGTTTGGGTCAAAATGCATCTCCTTAATTATATCCCTTATTTCAAATTAAAACGGGACTCCAAATTCATATAGGAATATGTGTGTAATTTTACAAAGCTTACTATAATCATGCAGTTATATATGTTTATGTGAGAACCCACACATGGCAATTCTATTAACTATACAAATGTTTGGGGCCGACGCTGTGGTGTAGCAGGTAAAGCCACTGTGTGCAGTGCCTGCATCCCAAGTGGATGCTGGTTAGAGACCCAGCTGCTCCATTTCCAATCCAGCTCTCTGCCATGGCCTGGGAAAGCAGAAGATTGACCAAGCCTTTGGGCCCCTGCACCCACATTGGAAACCCAGAGGAAGCTCCTGGCTCCTGGCTTTGGATCGGCACAGCTTGATTGTTGTGGCCAATTGGGGAGTGAACCAGCAGATGAAAGACCTCTCTCTCTCTCTCTCTCTCTCTCTCTCTCTCTCTCTGTCTCTTCTTCTCTCTGTGTGTGTGTAACTCTGACTTTCAAAGTAAATAAATAAATCTTTTTAAGTATACATATGTTTTATTAAAACATTGTTTAGTCCCTTCAATGACTATGATTATTTACCAACTATTTAATATTGAAAGCATTATAAAGAATGATATACCACGACCTCAACATAGTCTTCTACTTGAAAAAAATACCCTAAAGTAATAGCATCTTTTTTTTTAAATATACAGCATGTCAAAATTATAAAATACAGCAAAACATTTGAAGTAGTACCTATTCTCCACATATGTCCTTGTATACACAACAGTATCCTTTGGCCCTGCACTCCTGGTTCCAGCACTGGAGCTGCAATACAAACCATTTTACTTCACATTTAAAGGTTTTATTACAAGGATAATAAAAACATAAAGGCTATTATCCATTTCAATGCAAAAAGTAATACTTGTACAGTAGTGTCCCTTATCTGCAGGGTATGTTCTAAGATTCCAGGCAGATGCTTAAAACTGCAGGTAGTGACAGAATCTGTGTACATTGTTTTCTTCCTATATACACACAACTCTGATAAAGTTTAACTTACAAATTATATCCAATAAGATATTAACAATAATACTTCACAAAATAGAATGATTATAACTACACGTGGTCATAAATGTACTGTATTGCAGTGGAATAGACATTCTATGATTCAATGATTGTTTATAGCCCTTGTCTATTCTGTTGAGGAACAGTGTGTTTTTTTTTTCTTCATAATATTTGTTGAATTCTTTTTACTTAGTGCAGGATTAACTTTACAATCATTAAGTAAACTGAAAGTAGATCTTTGTAAAAATTAAGAGTGGGAATGGGAAAGGGAAGAAGAAGAAGAGCTAGAGCATGGGCAAGAGGGAGTATAGGGTGAGAAATATCACTATGGTATCACTATGTCCTAAACCTGTATATATGAAATACATGAAACTTGTGTAACTTAAATAAAACTTTTTAAAAAGTATTTCAAATGTAATCTCTCTCTTTCCCACTCTCAAAATATCTTTTTGTACTTTCTACATTTTCACTGCCTGAAGGGAGCATTTTATGGCTTCTCTTTGGCATTTCCAGATGCCAGAATCACTACAGTTGACTTTTGGGGCTATTATGAAATAAAATAAAAATTACATGGACTCATGCATTATGATAACATGACAGTAGATGTGATAACTTGAGGTGGCTGCTAAGTGACTGATGGGCTACTAAGTGACAATGGATAATTCACTTCTCTGTGGGTTGGAGCTGGATGGTGCAAGGTATCATCACACTACTCAGAATGGCACGTGATTTTAAACTTAAGAATTATTTATTTCTGAAGTTTTCCATTTAACATGTTCAGTCCTGGACTGACTTTAGGTAACTGAAATACCAGAAAGAAAAACTGTAGATAAAAGAGGACTACTGTCTATCCTTTCTGAACTGTAACTGTTGCAATATAAATGTTAAAGCAGTCTTAATCCACTTCTGCACAATTTCTTTGCTTCTCCTATTTTATTCTTACCTACCACTGCCTTGGCTACTTTCAGAGTATTATGAGAATTAGTCAATGCAGAGCACAAAGATAATTTTGAGTATTTGTATAACATTTTTGTGTCTGTTCCCCTGATATTATGTTCATATTTTCAAGCCATACCTTTCCCCATAAATCTCAAATAAAAGCAGATGTTAATTAGCAATCATGACTACATGATTTAATGAAACATTTAATCCACCTAACAAATGTCAACACTGGTGTCACAATCACGCTTTTTTAAATTGTAAATTTTTAAAGGAAACATCTCATTTTTACACTTTTCTATCCAAATGTCACAACAATGACAGGGTTGCTAACAACTCAACACTTATGTGTAAGAATAAAATCAGCAATTTCTGCATTTTAAAGTTAGGGTTAGGTTGGATATAGATTTTAAAAAAGAGAGAGAGAGAGGAAGAATAGTCCTGTCATTTGTTTTGTAATTGACCACAGTACCTGAAATTGTTCCTGGATTCATAAGAATAAGTAGTGGTCCTTGTGGACTGGTTGCGCAGAGCTCCAGTGAATCCATTGAGTTGGCCATCCAGTCTGATAACAAATGCAAGTACCTAACACTTAAAATCCAAGCCACTTAGAAGTCCCTTGTTTTATTAAAATTCTGCTCAATTTACAATATTTTACAAACAGGGTACCTTGTTCTCGTTCTATTTTACTCCTTCCACAGACACTACTATCTTAGCTTTGAGAATAATCCTGAAGAATGTCCACATTACCCAAGGCTAGACTATAACACCTTTTCATCAAGGAAAGAAACCAACTGAGATTGGTTCCTGTAACACTGTCTCCCTGTAGTGCCTGTGGAGGAAGCTTCCCTGTATACTACATCTGAGGATTTATCAACTGAATGAAAATGATCCCGAGAAATTCCAGTTTCCATTTTTTGATGGAAAGCAATATTTTGAAGATTGCAGAACTGTGAGTTAGATTTTTGTTAAACAAAAATGTAATTAGGTTTAACAAAGAGTAGACATATTTGCTTTTTCCTATAGAACAGAGGAAATTTTTAATGTAAGAGTGAAAATTGTAGTTCTTTTCCTGCCCCATATTACTAATCCCTTGCATAAGAGAGACATGAAAACCTCAAGGAGAATTAGATCTAAGTCAAGAATTATCCTTCTTAAAGAAAAAACAGACATTTGTTCACATATCATCTATGTCTTCTGGTTTTAAAGTGGACTAACGCTGAACTATCTGAATAATTTAGACAGTTCTGACTTAGGTTTATTGTCCCTAATATATTTGAATATTTAAAATATAACAAAAGGGCCACCGACATCTGATATGGGCACTGGTTCGAATTTCTGCTGCTCCACTTCCTATTCAGCTCCCTGCTGATGGACTTGGAAAAGCAGTGGAAGGTGGCCTAAATGCTTAGGCCCTGCACCCATGTGGGAAACACAGAGGCTCCTGACTCCTGGATTCAGACCAGCCAGCTCCAGCCACCAAGGTCATTTGGGAAGTGAACCAGCAGACAGAAGATGCATCTCTCTCTTTCTCTCTCTCTCTCTCCTCCCCACACACTTCCCTCTCCCTCTGTACCTCTGCCTTTCAAATAACTAAATAAAGCTTTAAAGAAATAAAAAACATATAACAAATAGATATTGTGAAATTTAGATATGTTTCCAGGAAAAGCAAATACCTACTGACAACTTTTCTCTCTCCTCCTATCAAAGGCTTTCTTGGGATCACAAATTTAATAAATAGATGGTGTGAAAGGGTAAGTTGAGCAGTGAGTTTGAAATGTGTTCATGTTGTCTTCAGACACATAAAACCAAAAATCAAGAGTCTGTCAAACCTCTGAACAGAAGAGTGAAATCATTTGCAAAGAGAACTGCTATGTACTTAACTGCATTTCCCTCAAATTCATTAGTTGAATCCTTAACCCTCAATGTGACTATACTTGTATTTTTCCTTATTAATCTCTCTAACCAAACCATACTTCATCTGGGTTGATACCATATCTTAGCTGTTGTGAATTGTGAAAAAGGTAAATATATGATTTCCCTGATCTGATGCAACTAACAGAATACCTGAAATGTAATATATTGGAGTGAAATAGAAATCTTGAGAATGGATGATTGTAGCCCTTGCTTCTTCCATTGAGGAACAATCTTTTGCTTAGTTTTGATATACTTTGTTTTGCTTTCTTTCTCTTCATACTACTTGCTGAACTCCTTTACTTAGAGTAGGGTTAATATTAAGATCACTAAGTGTACTGATAATAGATTGCTGTAAAAATTAAGAATGGGAATCCGAGGTTGGGGGAAGGGTTGGAATGTGGGCAGGAGGGAAGGGAAGTCCCATTATGTTTCTAAATCTGTATATATGAAATATATGAAACTTGCATAACTTAAATAAAATTGAAAAACACCACACTTCACCAACAAGACCAAATAAAGCTGAAGTACTTCTCCGTCATATCAAATGGAGAATTCCTTAATGATGCCTGATCAGGTACTGTAATTGCTTTTTACCTCCATCACTTCTAAATAACATGCAAATCTGATTGAGTAATGGTAAGGTCCAGTCCTATCGCAAAATAGTAGAAATGTTTCCAGGACAAGCAAAAACCTACTGATAATTTATCTTTCCTCAATGTATCCAATGCTTTCTTGGGATCACAAAAAAGAAGACAGATGATGATTTTGGTGAATTAAGGGAACAAAAAATGTTAGACTGAAGAGCCTTTTGTAGACTTTACAGAGCAAAACAAAACAAAACAAATGAACAAATACAGCAAGCCAGTTCTTTGCCCATCTTTTCCAATCTCCACACACAATAACACTTTACCTAAGGAACAGAAAAGCAGCTGCAAATTTGGAGGATAAAAGATAGGAATTATTTTTAAGGTTTCCCTTATATTTGTTTGTGGGAAACAACTGCTAATCATGGAAAAGTTGTACTTTTCCTAATTTAAACAGTCTGTAACAAAAATGAAGTATAGCTTTTATCCTAATTGTCCTTGTAATGGCAAACAAGGTATAACAGTTTTAAAGCATTTATACTCCTTGGTGTAAAAAACAATTTCAAAGTTGGGTTCTGCTTCTTTTGCGGCTGTGATGAATTTGTGCATTCTTTTAGCACTGGGTATCCAAGGAAGAGATTCCCAGAGTGCTTTCTGCACAGCTGAAAACCTACCAAGCAACAGTAAGTAAAAATAAACCTTCACAGCCCAAGGAAACAGTTTTGAATTTCTATGATGCCTTTAACACTAAACAATAGAACAGCAAGCCCCAGGTTAGAAATTCTCACAGATTTAGGACTGTGTGAAATTTTTTTTTCATTATAGGCTACTAAGCACTCTGTATCTTAATTTAGTGTAGTTGAACAGTTTTTATATTTAAATAAAATACTACAATTCAATTCTCCAGAAAAACATTTTGGAGTTACAATATTAATACAAGTGCATATGATACTCAAAATTATAATAAACCTTACCTTCCATTCTTATTTTCAGACACATGAGAATTTACCTCAATTACATTTGCCAGGTCTTGATCTCTAAAGAAAAAGAATATATACACACATAAACATGCACCATGTGCAAATATATACATATATATTATTTAGCTACAGCATAATTTTAGGAAATAAACAAACATTAGAATAAAAATTTAAAAAGCATCACATTATCTTAGATTTAGTCATTTGTGTTCTATAAGATAAAAGTGAGATTACAAATCTGACACTGAGCTATTTGTTCCATAGAATTTATGAATCAAATATGTAAGTATGGAATACATTGTGAAAGAGAAATAAAGAACTTATTTTTGCAAGGTATGGGAAATCTAGCTTGAAAAGAAACCATTGATTGATATTTATACTCAGCTTACATTTAATGTATACTACCTTTGTGTCACAAGGTACTGTTGTGTATTTTCCCATAGATTACCTCTTCTTTATCACAAAATTCCTCAGGACAGCATCTGAGGCTCAGAAAGTCCAAGTTTTCCAAAGAAAAATTAACCAATTTACAGAAGAGTTGAGAGTTCATACATGCCACCTGCTTGACTAATATTTCACTAAAAACTTGGAGATAGTGAAATAAAAGGAAATGGGGGTTTCTGGTATTCCTTAATTCAGTTTCCTGGAATGTAGAACTGGAATGGTTGGCAGTGGCAAATGGTGAATAGTCACCAGGAAATGGGAATCTTGGCCAATTGGAACTTTGTCCCTTGCAGTGATTCTCCTCCATTGCTAACGTTGAGGGAACTGAGCACCATGTTTGAAGTAAATTGTTGGCTTTCATTTCAACTAGAGAGTGAGGTCATATCATTCTGACCTAACATGGACTTGCAACTAGTAGCTGCTCCATACTTATGGGCTGGATTAAATTAATTTAAATTCTCTTTCTTCTTTGGAGAGATCTGTTACTACCTTACCTGGTCTGGAAAAAGGTATTCAAAGGCCTGAGGAGAAGGTGTTAGCCTAGACTCTAAGCCTTTAAGGTGGTCTGCCCCATCCATATCTAGGTACATGGTGTGTTCTATGACCATGTAGACAAAGACCAGGAAGCCAATTATGAATATTTCACTTTCATTTCTATCAATCGCCCAGGGCCTGCCTTACTTTACTCCTAAATACACCTTTCCTTCCTTTCCTACCCAGATGCTATCACTGAATTTAATTACTTTTGGTATTTGTTATGGGTTGAACTGTATACCCTCCCAAATTTATATGTTGAAGTCCTAACCACTGGGACATCAGAATACAACCTTATTTAAAGACAGGCTCTTTACAGGGGGTAACCATATTACATAACTGAAATCTTTACAAGAGGAAAGTTTGAATCAGACATGCACAGAATGAACAAAGACATATGGGGAAGATGCCATATACAAGACAAGCAGAGAGGCCTAGAACAGATCCTTTCCACTTGGTCTCAGAAGAAACCAGTCCTGGTGACAGCTTGATCTTGAACAAGTAGCCTTCAGAACTGAGAAAATAAACACATGTGTTGAAGCCATGCTGTCTGGTGCTTTGTTACATGTCTAGCAAATGAGCACAGATCCGCCTCTGCTCACATGTGATTAAATGCAGCTTTTTAGCCTGATGGTCGCCATCCTCTATTCCTCCAGTTCTTTCCACTTCCAGCTGCTGCAAATACTGCATCTCTGCTCTGCCTGCATCTCTTTCCCAGACACTTTTGGATTTTACCTATTGTATGGGGGACATGAACAGAAGCTACAATCTTACAAATCCAACAACTATATCCCAAACTTGGAACCTACACATGCCTTCAAAGAAGCATGCTCCCCAAGGGATACACTTGTCAATCAGCAAATAAAAAAATCATGAATGGTTTCATAGAAGTTTCTTGTTTAATTAAAAAGTTCCACATATTAAGTTTGCTAGAGTATATTATTACATTTTAATCTGAATAAAACAGACTAATAATTATGTCAACATAGAAAGTTCAAAATGTGCATTTGCTTTGGCTATTTATATTGATTAATGTCATCAACTATGTTAGAAAATCCAATAGAATAATTCAAACTACCTATAAACATTCCAAGCCAAAAGATGTAAAAACAAATTGTTGTTCTTTAATTAAGATCACATCTATTGCACGGTGTCTTTTACACTGCTGCATAAAATGAAGAACTGTGAATCAAAGTGTGAAAAGAGATTTTTATAGAAGTGCTGCCAAATGCTGCAGGGTTGAGCAAAGGCTTGACTCCAAACCCTTCCAAAGCAGTTGCAGTAGAAGGAAGACCTTAACACGTTACACATTTATGAGCAGTTGGAATTAATTCTGAGAAAATCACGAGTTGTGTAGATACAGAGAACTGCTAAAGAGCTTTTACCCATTGTAAAAATGATGCTTTAAATTGGGTATAGAAGAAACATTTCTCAACATAATCAAGGCAATTTATGACAAACCCATGTCCAGCATCCTACTGAATGGGGAAAAGTTGGAAGCATTCCCACTGAGATCTGGAACCAGACAAGGATGTCCACTCTCACGATTGCTATTCAATATAGTCCTGGAAGTTTTAGCCAGAACCATTAGGCAAGAAAAAGAAATCAATGCGATACATTTTGAGAAGGAGGAAGTCAAACTATCCCTATTTGCAGTTGACATGATTCTATATATAGGGGATCCAAAAGACTCCACTGAGAGACTACTGGGACTCAGAAGAGTTTGGAAAAGTCACGGGATACAAAACAATACACAAAAATCAACAGTCTTTGTATACACAGACAATACCATGGCTGAGAAAGAATTCTAAGAACAATCCCATTCATAAAAGCTACAAAAAAATCAAATACCATGGAATAAATTCAACCAAGGATGTCAAAGATCTCTACGATGAGAATTACAAAACATTAAAGAAAGATTTTTCCATTTCTTGGTATCCTCTTCTATTTCTTTCTTTAAGGTTTTGTAATTTTCATCGTAGAGAAATGCCAGAAATCTATCCAAGTATCACAACCAACTCATCTTCGACAAAGGAGCTAAAATCAATCCTTGCAGCAAGGATAGTCTCTTAAAAAAATGGTGCTGGAAAAATGGATTTCCACATGCAAAAGTATGAAGCAAGACCCCTACCTTACACAAAAACCCATTCAAGATGGATTAAAGACCTAAATCTATGACCTGATACCATCAAATTATTAGAGACCATTGGGGAAACCCTGCAAGACATTGGCATAGGAAAAGACTTTTTAGAAAAGACCCTAGAGGCACAAGCAATCAAAGCCAAAATTCACAAATGGGATTACATCAAATTGAGAAGTTTCTGTACTGCAAAAGAAACACTCAGGAAAGTGAAGAGGCAACCAACAGAATGGGAGAAATTATTTACAAACTATTCAGCTGATAAAGGATTAATAACAAGAATATATAAGGAGATCAAGAAACTCCACAACAACAAAATGAACAACTCAGTGACGAAACAGGCAAGACTTAAACAGACATTTTTCCAAAGAGGATAGCCAAATGACCAACGGACTTGTGAAAAATGCTCAGGATAACTAAGCATCAGGGAAATGCAAGTCAAAACCCCACTGAGGTTTCACCTCACCCCAGTTAGAATGGCTTTCATACAGAAATCAACAAATAACAAATGCTGGTGAGGATGTAGGGATAAAGGTACTCTAATCCATTGCTGCTGGGAATGTAAACTGGTAAAGCCACTATGGAAGACAGTATGGAGATACCTCAGAAATCTGAATATAGACCTACCATATGACCCATGATCCATATGACCTACCATTCCCATGGTTCCTGGGAATTTACTCAATGGAAATGAAACCAGCACATGAAAAAGTTTTCTGCACCCCCATGTTTTTCCAACTCATTTCACAATAGCTAAGACATGGAATCAACCCAAATGCCCAACACCTGAAGACTGGATAAAGAAATTTTGGGATATCTACACTATGAAATACTACACAGCTGTAAAAATAAATGAAATCCAGTCATTTAAAACAAAATGGATGAATCTGAAAAACATCTATGCTATGGGACAGGAAGGACAGAATTCGTGACGAAAATCTAAACAAAACACCGGATGCAGATATGAGGATCAGAGGCATCCCACAGCCTGACTGACACACACCTAAGCTTATACTTCAAGAATAAGCAGGAATAGTTCACACCATCATGAGTAAAGGGGAGTGAAGAGTGTGTAAGGCAAAAGGTACATGAGTAGGGTTTGCTTGTGGATGGAGAGTAATAGGAGATGCAGTCGGGAAAGCCCATGGAGGCCAGATCATGGTAGACTCTGGAGACCAGGTTAAGCAGCATAGTCATTATCAAATGCAACGGTGAGAACTGAAGGATTTTAATCAGAAGAATGGCATGATCAGATTTGTGTTTTAGGAAGATAAATCTATTGTATTGTGAACAAGTTGAAGAGCAGAAGGCAAGACTGGCAACAGAGAACAGAAGGAAGCTGAACAGTAATCTAGACTACAACAATAGTGGAGATGATGAGGTGTCTTGGACCACTTTCTGAGGTTACTAGGAGAAATGCCCAAAGTGATTTATTATGGGGAATGAAGCAACAGAAAGAGTCAAAAGATTACTCTCAAGTTAATGTTTTGAACAGAAATAAGAGAAATATGCAATAAGAAGATAGACTCTTTACTTGTGGGAATAACTAAAAACTTGGAGGATGTGTATTACCAAATAGGAAGCTCTTAAAAATGGAAGCATAGGTTTCCTGGCCCTCTGGCACAGTGTGCTAAACCACAGCCTGCAGCACCTGCAGCCCATATGGGCATCTTTTCAAGTCCCGGCTGCTCCTCCTCCAATCCAGATCCCTGCTAATGCATCTGAGAAAGCAACAGAGGATGGCCCACGGGCTTGGGCCCCTGCACCTACATGGGAGACCTAGATGAAGCTCCTGGCTCCTGGCTTTCTACTAGCCAAGCCCTGGTCATTGCGTTCATTTGGGCAGTGAGCCAGCAGTTGGAAGATTCTCTCTCTCCTCCTCCTCCTCTCTATAAATGCCTTTCAAATAAAAAAAAAATAAATCTTTTTAAAAATGGAATCATAATAACATAAAGAGTTAAGCATATTATTTTCTACTTTAGATGAAGGATAGGTCTTTGTGTCACTAGGTGCTTTTCAGTATTCAATCAGGAAAAGAAATTTAGTTTTAATAATCTGTCTAAAAACCTATAGGCTACACAGAACTGAACATGTATAATGTTGGTTCATGAAAATATGAAAGTGTTACTGCAAAAAATCATGCAATTTCTCACAGAATAAATGAAAATTCTGCGCACATCTGCATTTGTTCTGGTTGCTGTGTTCCTAAAAGGAGCACATGGATGCCTGCTTACGTTCTGATCGATGGCTGAGGTTTATTCAGCCCCTAACTGTGAATTAAATACACAGCTGCTGGAAATGTCAGCAAAGTCACATAAAAGAACTCTGATTCACGGCTGTTATACTATTAAATAATCAGTGCTTGTGTCACACTGAATTGATGTAAAAGTGCCCTGTGGCTGATTCTTCCTACCAGGAGGCACTTTAAAATATCCCTTTCTTTACCTACATTAAAATCAACAGGGTAGCATGGAAACATTGTAGACACAGGTGACTGGACCAATTGAATGAAGTCACTTCTCTCAAATTGATGGTTCAGGATTCCCTGTAGGTTTTGTGATATTCCCCAAACATCCTGGCTAATTATCATCAAGCCTGGAATACCACTAAAGAATAATCAGACATCAGTTAGAACAGTGGATCAAGTTGTCATCTTAAAACAACATGATAGCTAATGTTTAAAATTTCCTTTTATTTTTTAATGACACTTATTTTAAAGGCAGGGTTACAGAAAGAGAGAGAGAGAAAAGATAGAGAGAGAGAGAAGGGGGCATGTCTTCCATCTGCTGGTTTACTCCTCAAATGGCCACAATGGCCAGGTCTGGATCAGGCTGAAGCCAGGCATCAGTACCTACATCCAGGCCTGCCATGTGGGTACAGGGGCCCAAGGACTTGGGCCATCCTCCGCTGCTTTCCCAGGCGCATTATCAGGGAACTGCATCATAAGAGGAGCAGCTGGGACTCAAACAGGCATCCATATGGGATGCCAGCATTGCAGGTGGCAGCTCAACCCATTATACACAACAACGGCCCCTTAAATTCCTTTTTCATAGTAATCAAATTTATACAAAGTAAATTCCCTTGTTCTAAAGATATTTGACCAGAAATTGTTGAAAAAAGATGACCTTCTTTATATAAAATTAGCTTCTTATAATAAAACAAAAAGCAAAACTCTATTGAAAAAGCTACCATTGTCAACATAACACATAGTTATTTCACTGCAATTATTAAGCCTAACTGCTTCCAATATGATTGGGAAGCTCCTTAAACTGACTGAGAAAAAGAACAGTCTACCCAGCAAATGCCACTATAAAGAAATGGTTCTGGAGAAGGTATTGTGGTGGAGCAGGCTAATCCACTACTTGGGATGCCCGCATCCCATATCAGAATGCCAAATTCAAGTCCCAGCTACTGCATTTCTGTCCCAGCTTCCTGCTAATGCGCTTGGGAAAAAGTAGCAGATGGTGGCCCAAGTACCTGTGCTCCTATCACCCACGTGGTAGAGTAGTTGAGTTTCAGGCTCCTGGCTTCAACTCGACTCAGTCCCAGGTGTTGCTGGCATTTGAGGAGTGAACCAACAGATGGCAGAGCTTTCTCTCTGTCCTTCCCTCTCCCTTTGTCAATGAATTTCAAATAAATACATCTTTAAAAGAAAAAAGGGGACAAAATGAACTGGTTCTACTTAACAAAGATGTTTCCATATGATTTTCTGTAGCAAGGTTCATGCCAAAAATTAAATGCTGTTTCTGTTTTTAGAAAATTTCAGTGTGGCAAGTGATTTCTCTCCATCATTTTAAGAATAATTCTCTACAATAAATATATCTGATTATAGTCCATTTACTAGGTATAGGGAAAGGAGGGAAACAGGAGGGGAATATGAAGATGGAATCAATAGAGTCTGAGCTGATTTAACCCAGATCTGTTTTTCCTGTAGGTAGTGACATCAGTAGTACCTGAGTTTAGATTCAGAGTGTAATTTCTTTCTTGACAAAGCTACTTAGTATCTTTGAGCTACAATTTCCTTTTCTATGAAATAAGATGTGTAAATATATTTCTCACTGGGAGTGAGGATCAAATGCATCAAATTGTCAGTCACATCGTAGGTGTTTGATAAATGCTACTCTCTTAGTAGCAATTTCCTTTCGGCTGCCTTCATACTTCATAGACCCCAATACTCTGGTGTTAAAAACATACAAACAGAAAGAGAAAAATAAGGCACTACTATAGAAAATATGGTAGAATCCATATGATACGTCAGTGTATTAACCTGCCTTCTTCTCCTAGTGGATTGGAAGTTTTTTATCACACACCAATTTGTTCTCTTCATCTCAGAGTATTGGACTCTGATTTCCAGCTATTATTTATTATGACAAAATTCCATGTTAGCAGAGCAAATAGGACATCTAGCACAAGGCAATTCACTAAAAATCATTTTAAGTGAAAGAGATCACATAAAAATAGCAAAATATATGGTATTATCAGAACTCAACTCACGTTTAAGCTCTGCTGCAGAATTCTGTGAGCCCACATTAGCTGTGGATCTGGAATTTGGAAGACTCTGAATATCCTTTTCAAGATGATTCAACTTCTTCAAAAATTTTTTTATTATTTAATTTTACTCGTTTTTATTTTAGTCATGGAAGTCTTATGGACAAGAAATACTAGGTTGTCTTTGTGCATAAAAGAAACTCAGAACTGATTCCAAAACAGTGCAGTTGATTCCAGAAGAGTGTGGTATATTTCTTTGTTGACAGGAGACACTCAGGTTATAAACGGGTCCTCACTGGGAGAAAGTCCAAGATTGTGGCTGCATAAGAGATTCAGGCAACAATTTTCCTGCAGACACCAATATGAACAGCTGTACACACACAAAGTCACCTTGACAGGAGCTACAGAAGTCAGGTGAGAGGCCATAGGGCCTCGTAAATTGCATTCAAGAAAGCAAGAAGAAATGAGCTGCTTGTATCACTCCCCCTCCAGTGCTATTCCTCCTTAGGAGCACAAGAGCAAGCTGAATCCCAGTGCCAGCCCCACTGAGAAAAAGTCCATCAGACTGAGCACTCTTGACTCAGAACCCAGGTCCATACCAACAGAAGTGTATATCTGGGACTCAATATCTGAGCAGAGAGATATGAGAAATGGAAGTAGTTAAACAAAACCAAGCACAAGTCCTTCAACTGAAAGGTACACTAAGTGAACTCCAAACAGACATCAATGGAATTGATAAAAAAGATGAAAGAATCAATGAGCTTAAAGACAGGCTATTTGATGATCTGAGTAGCCATGATACACAAATGGGCAACAAGAATATGAAGTCATCATGGAAAGGGAAATTAAAACCACAGTGAAATACTATCACACCTGTTAGTATGGCTAAAGAACAAAAAAGATTCTGGTGAAGATGTAGGGAAAGGGGAGCTCTCCTACACCATTGATGGGAGTGTAAATCAGTGCGGCCCTGTGGGAAATTATGGAGTTTCCTCAGAAATCTAGATCCAGAACTGCCGCACGGTCCAACAGTCCCACTGTGGGTTTATATATCCAAAAGAAAGGAAGCCAGAATGTCCAAGAGATGCCTGCACTCACATGATTATTCACTCTGTTCACATAGCCAGGGTGTGGAGTCAATCTGGGTGCTTCGTTGGCGGATGAGTGGATAAAGAACATGTGGTTACCTCTATACAGTAGAATAGTACTCAGCCATAAAAAAGGATGCAGCAGAAATGAGGCAGGAGGACATTGTGTCAGCACAGAAGGAAAACTACTGCATGTTCTCACTTCGGTGTGAAAGCTTAGAAAGCTGATCTCAGAAGAACAGGGATCACCAGAGGCCAGGAGGAAGAGCATGGGCCATGGGTGCACAGGTGCAGCTGGGTGGGAGGGGTAACTTGGTAGGTAACTCACTGCAGTTAATTGTGTGTCTCAGAGTAGCTAATGGGATTCTGCATGTTCCCAACACAATTGATCAGCATTTGAGGTGACGGGTATGCTAATTAACCTGGTCATTACATGTGGTGTACATGCACTGTAATACCACACTGGATCACGTATGGATGTATGATTGTATGTGTCAATTATGAATAAATACACACATCACTGTCAGAAAGAAAGAAAGAAAGAAAGAAAGAAAGAAAGAAAGAAAGAAAGAAAGAAAGAAAGAAAGAAAGAAAGAAAGAAAGAAAGAAAGAAAGAGGAAGGAAGGAAGGAAGGAAGGAAGGAAGGAAGGAAGGAAGGAAGGAAGGAAGGAAGGAAGGAAGAAAGGCTATTTGAAAATACACAATTGATGGCCACTGTTGTGTTGTATGAGGGTTAAGCCAACGCCTATGATGCTAGCATTCTATAAGGCACTGGTTTGTGTTACAGTTGTTCTACTTCCAATTTAGCTCTCTGATAATGTGCCTAGGAAAACAGTGGAAGATGGCCCAAGGGTCTCTGCACTTATGTGGGAGAACTGGAAGACGCTCCTGGCTCCTTACTTTGGCTTGGCCCAGGTCCAGGTATTGTGACCATTTGGGAAGTGAATCAGCAGATGGAAGATCTCTCTCTGTCTCTCTCTCTTTCTCTCTCTGTAACTCTGCCTTTCAAATAAATAAATCTTAAAAAAAAAAAAAAAAGAAAATGCACAGTTGAAGGGGAAAAGGAATCAAGGGGAATAAAAAAACCTTATAGGAAATATAAGGCAGCACAAAAAGAGCAAATATTCAAATTATTTGGATTCAAGAGGGATTTTAGAATGTCAAAGGAGTAGATAGCATATTCAAAGAGATAATGATGGAAAATTCCCAAATCTAGAGAAAGATGCTTCTATCCAGGTACAGGAAGGTTAAAGGTCCCTAACACATTCAACCTAACCAAGTCTAACCCCAAGACATTTTATAGTCAAGCTCTCCAAGGTTAAAGAGTTCAAAGATCTAAGAGAACAGAAACAAATAACATAAGCAGTCTTAGTTTTCCTGACTGTAGAATTCCCAGCAGAAACCTTATAAGCCGGCGCCGTGGCTCACTAGGCTAATCCTCCGCCTTGCGGCGCAGGCACACCAGGTTCTAGTCCCGGTTGCGGCGCCGGATTCTGTCCCGGTTGCCCCTCTTCCAGGCCAGCTCTCTGCTGTGGCCAGGGAGTGCAGTGGAGGATGGCCCAGGTGCTTGGGCCCTGCACCCCATGGGAGACCAGGAAAAGCACCTGGCTCCTGGCTCCTGCCACCGGATCAGCGCGGTGCACCGGCCGCAGCGCACCGGCCGCGGCGGCCATTGGAGGGTGAACCAACAGCAAAGGAAGACCTTTCCCTCTGTCTCTCTCTCTCACTGTCCACTCTGTCCAAAAAAAAAAAAAAAAAAAAAAAAAAAAGAAACCTTATAGAACAAGAAGGGATGGGTGGGATGAGACTTTTACAGTGGTGAAGGAAAAAATTGCCAGTCAAGAATAGTGTATTTAATAAAGTTATCCTCCAGATTTGAGAGACATATAAAGATATCCCCAGATGAGCAAAAGTTGAGAGAATTTATTGTCACCATATCTGTCTCACCAGAAATGCTGAAGAGAGTTCTTGAAACTAAAATAAAGAATCCTAACAAGTAAGAAGAAAATATGAGAAGTTGGAAAACTTACTGGTAAGACTAATTATATAAACAAATTCAGAATTCTCTGATATTGTATAAATGGTTGGAAACCATGTATATTTTTTACTGTGAAGAGTAAAAAATAAAAATAAAATCACTACATTAAAATGTTAGGAGGCAGGCAATATTGAAAGAAGTCAGTTGTAACACCAAAAATTCAAAATTAGGGGAGAAATGGAGCACAAATAGAGAGCTGCGAATTGAAAAATTAGGATTTCTTATTTCTGTGTTTTGTTTGTCTCTTTCCTTATCTTTATGATCAATGCTACATTGTTATCACTTGGAGATACTTTGTTATGACAAAATAAATTCTCTGTAAGCATCATGATAACCAAAAATCAGGAACCCATAACAGACTTACCAAAAATTATACAAATCAAAGTATACCAGCAAATAAAAATCACATAACCACAAATGAAGATTGTAAGAGAGGAATGAAGAAAAGAACTACAATAATAATACAAAGGAAGTATCAAACTGACAGTAGTATGACCTTACTTATCAGTAATTACTTGAAATGTCAGTGAACTTGATGCTCCAGTTAAAAACATATAGTGGCCAAACAGATTTTAAAAACAGGACCCAACTAAATTTAGGCTTACAAGAAACTCACTTCACCTCTAAGGATACTCACAGACTGAAAATGAAAGGATATAAGATATTTCATGCAAATGGATTACTAAAGGAAGCAGCAGTAGCCATCTTTCTATCACATAAAATAGATCTTAAATCCAAAGCAGTAAAGAGATCAGAAAAGCCATTATAAAATGAAAAGAATTCAATTCAGCAAGAGGAAAGGACACTTATAAATATATATGCACTCAATATTGGAGGACACAAATACATAAAGCAAATATTAATAGACCTAATGGGAGAGATAGATTCCCCCACAATAATAGTAGAGGACTTTAATATTCATTTTTAGTGATGGGCAGATCTTCTAAACAGAAAACCAACAAAGAAACAGCAGAGTTAAACTGCGCCCCAAATCAATTAGATCTAACAGATATTTACAAAATTTTGAAAAGAATACACATTCTTCTCAATAGCACATAGGGTAGGTCAAAAACAAGTTTCAACAAATTTAAAAGAATAGAAATTCTATTGGATATCATTTCAATAGGGTTAGCAAAGGCATTTGATAAAATTTAGCATCCATAGATGGAAGATACATTAACATAGTAAAGACAATATATAAAGTCAACAGCTAGCAACATATTGATGGGGGGGAAAGCTGAAGATTTCCTAGGATCTGGAACAATACAAGAATGCCCACTTTTACCAACTTCATCTAATATTGTATTAGAAGTCTTAACTAGAAAAATTGGTCAAGATAAAGAAATAAAGGGTATCAAAATTGGAAAGGAAAAGTCAAATGTGTCATTGTTTACAGATGACGTAATATCATATATAGAAAACCCCAGAGAACCCATCAAAAATCTATGAGAACTAATAAGTAAATTCAGCAAATTTGCAGAATACAAAGTCAACATATAAAAATCAGTAATGCTTCCGGCGCCGCAGCTCCATAGGCTAATCCTCCGCCTTGCGGCACTGGCACACCGGGTTCTAGTCCTGGTCGGGGCGCCGGATTCTTTCCCGGTTGCCCCTCTTCCAGGCCAGCTCTCTGCTGTGGCCCGGGAAGGCAGTGGAGGATGGCCCAAGTGCTTGGGCCCTGCACCCCATGGGAGACCAGGAGAAGCACCTGGCTCCTGCCTTCGGATAGGCACGGTGCGCTGGCCGCAGCACACTGGCCGCAGCGGCCATTGGAGTGTGAACCAACGGCGAAGGAAGACCTTTCCCTCTGTCTCTCTCTCTCACTGTCCACTCTGCCTGTCAAAAAAAAGAGAAAAATCAGTAATGCTGCTATAAACAAATCATGATTCATCTGAAAAGGAAAGTAAGAAAGCAATACCTTTCACAAAGACTATTTAAAAACACCTGGGAATAAATTGAACCAAACATAAAAACAAAACAAAACAAAAAAACCTGTATAATAAAGACTATAAATCATTGATGAAAGAAAATAAAGAACACAAAGAAATATAAAGATATCCCTTGATCATGGATTAGAAGACTCATTATCATTAAAATGTGCCTACTACATGAAATGACTTGCAGATTCAATGTAATCCCTACCAAAATTCCAATAATATTTTTCACAGACCTAGGGAAAAAGGTACTAAATTTGTCTGGAACCACAAAAGGCCCAGCATAGCTAACGCAAGCTTGAACAAAATGAACAAAGCAGAAGGCATTGCACTACTTCAGAATACATTAAATAGCTACAGTAATTAAAACAGCAATGATATTGGCATAAAAACAGATCCACAGACCACTGGAATGGAATATAGACCCTGGAAGTAAACACACACTTCTATATCCACTGATGTTTGACAAAGGGGTTAAGAACATGCCTTGGGAAAAAGATAGTCATTTTAATCAGTGGTGCTGGCAAAATTGGATATCCACATGCAGAAGAATGAAACAAGACCCTTAACTCAAAATGAGTTACAGACCTAAATGTGAGACCTGGAACTTTGAAATTATTACAAGAAAATATAGGGAAAACACTTCAGGACATTGGAATGGGCAAGGATTTTCTAGATCAGACCAAAAAAGCACAGGAAATAAGATAAAAAATAGACAAATGAGATTTCTGCAAACTAAAGAGCTTTTCAATAGGAAAGGAAACAACCAACAGAATGAAGAAATAAACTATAGCATGACAGACAACATATGTAAATTATACATTTAACAAGGCTTAATATTCAGAATATATAAGGGATTCAAACAACTGAATAACAAAAAAATAAAGAAAGCAAGAAAACAACGCAAATAATCTAATTTGAAAATGGGCAGTAGATATAAATAGACATTTCTCAAAGGGAGACATACAAATTAAGCAGAGTCAAAAAATGTTCAATATCAGTAATCATTAGGGAAATGCAAATCAAAATCACAATGAGATATCACCTCAATCATAAATTAGCTCATGTCAAAAGATAACAGATAACAAGAATTGGCCAGGATTTAGAGAAAAGGAAGCCCTTTTGGTTGGAAACAGAAGGGAGGTTCCTCAAAATATTAAAAGTAGGTCTACTATATGCTCTGGAAATCCCATTAGTAGGTATATATCAAAGGGAATGAAATCCATTTGTTGAAGAGATATCTGCACACTCATGCTTATTACAGCAATATTCACAGTAGCCAACAAATGGAAACAACCTAAGTGTCCATCCACCAATGAACTCGATAAAAACATGTGGTATGTATATACAATGGAATACCACTTAGCCATAAGATTGAAATCTTATCATTTACAACAATATGAATGGAAATGGAAGTCATTTTAAGTGAAATAAGCCAAGCACAGAGAGACAAGTATCACATGATCTCACTCATCCGTGGAGACTAAAAAATAGGTGATCTCAAAAAAGCTAAAAATAATGGTGACTACCAGAGGCTGGAAAGTAAGGAGACAGGGATGGGGAATGGTTGGTTGACAGGTACTCTATTAGAGCTACATAGGAGTAATATGTTCTGGGGTTTATTACACAATAGGGTGTCTATGGATAATGTTAATGTACTATATATTTCTCTATTTAAAAATAGAAGATAGAAAATAAAAATTAAATTAAACAAATTTGTAATCCCCAACTTCTAAGACTCATATTTTGTATGTTCTAGCAAGTGTTCTAATTTAAAACACTAAAGAAAGATAAAATCCTTCTTTAAAAAGAAAAAAAGAAACAGAATTCCTACCCTAGAACCTTGGGATTATATCAAGATAGGCAAGGTCATTTACCGACTAGTGTTTCTGAGAGCTGAAGGTTTCACTTTAATGAGATGGTCCAACTCTGAGCTGTTTAAAAGAAAAAGGAAGCTGACATTAGTAATAGGATATTGAGTTGTATGAGGTCAATAAACCAACATTATCAATGCACGTCATTCAGAGGCAAGAGACAGATGAAAACATGACTTGATTGCTTTGATTTAATTACCTCTGATTGCTTCTGATTACTGCAGGATTCACTTTGATGAGGTTATCCAGATCTTGGTTTCTGAAAATAGAACAATAAAAAGAGAACAGATTAATTATTTTGTTAGGATTATTAAGGTTGGGGCTGGCACAATGGAGTAGTAGGTTAATTCTCTGCCTGCAGCACCGGCATCCCATACGGGCGCCAGTTCTAGTCCCAGCTGCCCCTCTTCCAGTCCAGCTCTCTGCTATGGCCTGAGAAAGCAGTAGAAGATGGCCCAAGACCTTGGGCCCCAGCACCCACGTGGGAGACCAGGAAGAAGTGCCTGCCTCCTGGCTTCGGATTAGTGCAGCTCCGGCTGTTGCGGCCATCTGGGGAGTGAACCAATGGAAGGAAGACCTTTCTCTCTGTCTCTCTCACTGTCTGGAACTCTAACTCTCAAACAAAATAAATAAAATCTTTAAAAAATAAAGATTATTAAGGTTGTAAATCTGCTTGAAATTATAAAACAAAATATATTTTCTGACCAGAACAGATTAAAAATAATATAATTACCTTTGGTTGGTTGCAAGAATTTCAGGATTCACCTTGATGAGTTTATCAAGATCGTGGTTTCTTTAAACAGAAAAAAAAATATTAAAGTGGCTTGGGATAGAGATAAATGGGTTTAAGGTCACTGGAAATGGCAAGAAAGGGTAATGGAGTTATATATAGCTTGCTTATAGAACAACCATGAAGTATGTTTTCTAACCAACCCAGGGAAGGGAAGAAAACTGACTCTGCATTCCAGTGCTTTGTTACTAGAGTGTATCTTCCAGGGCATGATGGCTAGAGAGACTGACAATTTTTCTCTCTGAATTGTTTTAACATTATGAAGATTCAAACTGATTCCAGTGTGCTTATCTTTGAAGCATGTTCAAAAACTGAGACTATCGGCCGGCGCCATGGCTCACTAGGCTAGTCCTCCACCTAGCAGCCCCGGCACCCGGGGTTCTAGTCCTGGTTGGGGCGCCGGATTCTTTCCCAGTTGCCCCTCTTCCAGGCCAGCTCTCTGCTGTGGCCCAGGAAGGCAGTGGAGGATGGCCCAAGTACTTGGGCCCTGCACCCCATGGGAGACCAGGAGAAGCACCTGGCTCCTGCCTTCGGATCAGCGCGGTGCGCCGGCCGCGGTGCGCCGGCCACAGCGCGCCAGCCATGGCAGCCATTGGAGGGTGAGCCAACGGCAAAAGGAAGACCTTTCTCTCTGTCTCTCTCTCTCACTATCCACTCTGCCTGTCAAAAAGAAAAAAGAAAAAAAAAAAAAAAGGAGAGAGGAACATCTCATTGCTTGGAAAAAAGCCAACTATTAAAAAAAAAAAAAAACTAAGACTATCAATTATAAAAAAAAAAAAAAACAACTAAGCTCTCAAACTCAGACTATTCTTAACAGAAGGCTTGGTAAAAAGGAGTTCCAACAACCCATAATTGTGACTTTCTTCTATCGTAACTGAAAACTAAATTAAACTCAATTATTCATAGTTAACTTAGTTTCATGCTCTGAAAACTGTCCATCCGGTACTCCAAGCTCTATCAGCTTCTTTTCTAAGTCACCAAACATTATTTCCTCCCACATGGTCCACTATCATTCACTGTCTTGGTGGACTGGAAAGTAGTGGTTTTTCAGTGTTCCTCTAAACTCTTGTTCTATATTTGTGTGGAGAAATATATGGCAGGTGCCATGGAAAGAAACTGGAGAACTGACAACGTCTACTTCCAGTGCCACTGTGGACACCTTGACTGTACTCCTCCCCCTGAACGTCTTTTTTCTTGATATAAAAATCAAATATATTTTACTCAACAAAGGGATTGATGCAAAGATATGAACTAAAGCAAAGCAATTTCGAGATTATTCATCAAGAAAGTCTAGTAAAGGTCTACATGGCCTCCATCAGCCCTTGCCTTTCCACAAAGTGTACTTCTCATGTCCTGGCTTCATTCAGCTTCATTGCCATGGTTCTCAGCTCTGCACAGTAGGTGGAAAATCCCTAATTGAATTTTTAGTGTTTTGAATTCTCTTCAATTATAATATTCTCAATTAAAGATAATCAACTGGTATCTATAAATACCATCCAAAGAATGAACGGCATATGAGAACTATTCAAAACAATTTCCTTGTATAAATGGATTGTAAAATCTGTTATAAAACAGGTGCTGAGATAACAGAGGTAAGAAAAAAAATCTGTTATAAAGCTAAATTGTACCAGAAAGACAATAATCCTTAAAATGAGGTTAATTTCACATATTAAAAGGAAAAATAACAAAGCATAAAACTTTGCAGAAGGGAACAGTATGTTCAAAAGCTATAGTTTTTAATATATAAAATTAATCTCAATATTTTAGTGTAAATTCATATATAATATCCATGGCCAGCATAATAAACAGCACAGAAAATAAAGATATGGGAACTTCCATTTTTACTGTTCTGCTAAGCACAGAAAATCTGAATTCAAATCACTGTTTTACAAGACCTAATAAACATTTTACATCACAGCCCACTACTCTTTTTAACAAATATACAGACACAAGTACATATTTCATGAAATAATATCCTTACTACATAAAACAGACTCCAAAATTTTCTATTCAATTCCTCTAATTCAATTAAAGGGGGAAATATTGATTGACACTCACTAATTTAATTGCAAGACACTTTAACAGGTTGTGACCCACTGTTACTAAAACTTTAGTTTAAGACGGGAGTATGGGTGGGAGGGAGGTGGAGGGGGAAGAAGCATCATGTTCCCAAAGCTGTATATATTAAATTCATGAAGTTGTATTCCTTAAACAAAATTAAAAAAAAAAAAATTAGAAAAAAGAAGAAACCCTAGCTTAGAAAACAAAAATTCATGCTATGTTCTATCCCTACTCCTAACAAAAATCATGGATCTTCCTGGCGCCACGGCTCAGTAGGCTAATCCTCTGCCTGCGGCGCCAGCGCCCCAGGTTCTAGTCCCCGGTCGGGGTGCCAGATTCTGTCCCAGTTGCTCCTCTTCCTCTCCAGCTCTCTGCTATGGTCCAGGAGTGCAGTGGAGGATGGCCCAAGTCCTTGGGCCCTGCACCCACATGGGAGACCAGGAGAAGCACCTGGCTCCTGGCTTCGGATCAGCGCAGTGCGCCGGCCACAGCGGCCATTGGAGGGTGAACCAACGGCAAAAGGAAGACCTTTCTCTCTCTCTCTCTCTCTCTCTCTCTCTCTCTCTGTCCACTCTGCCTGTCAAAAGAAAAAAAAAATCATGGATCAATGGAACGCTGCTGTACTTTTGGATCAATAGTATTACGTAATTTATCTCAATGAATTGAAAATAATAAACATACAGACTTCTTTTTTCAGGATTTGGATCTGGCAAACAAAGGACATCTAAATTTTATACAAAAGCAATAAGCATTTTTGCTTCTTAAGTTACTACATTAAATTTGCTTAAAAATATAGTAAAGTATCCATTAGAATATTTGGGTATTATTACTTCCAGGGAGTTCAAAGCAGTAATGTGTTCTGCTGTCATTTGCACATTTGTGCATTGTCATCTATGAAGAATACTTCAAGTGACCCTTAGAGAACAGTAAAGGATGTCTTCTGGTTGTCCTACAACAGTAGCAATCACTTCTTGACAGCCTACACTATTTCTTGAGGTGCTTAATGAACAGTCATTCATTTGAAGAGCAAAGACTATGTGCTGGGGGTTGTGACTCAAGTTGGGCTGCCAATTAGGAGACTTCACAGAAGGCTATGAGATCTTTGCCCCTGGCTTCAGTATTCTTATCTACAAATGAAAAGCTTTGACTGGATAATCTCTAATCTGTGTCTATCTCTAATCTCTATTCATAGGACTCCAGGAGTATGAATTGTATTACCTTAGTGTTTATTATATTAGGTTTTTAATGTATTTTTTTCCTCTAAATGCTAATCACTGACAATACATTCTATATTCAGCAAGCAGTATGTGAGTGCTTGAAAATGTAATATTTTAAACTGACAACCTATTATTGTCTTAGAGTAACATCTCTATGCCCCTGGAACATAATTAGCTTTAATCTATGTTAATTGCCTGCTTTAATAAGATTGAGTATGACTACTGAATTCTCTTCTTGGTGTCCGCAGCCTATAATTACCCTAATGTGCAACTAATGATACCTAGTTGTAAGCTGTGAACATAGGAGGTACTCAGTAATTATTCACTGCCTAAGAGATCACAGAGCCACTTTCACTCTTCCACTCACTTTCTCGGTGACCCTGGTCAAACCCCTTAACCTTCCTGAGTCTTAATTTCCTCATTGACAAAACGAACAAGTTTAACTGGAACAGTGATTTTCAAGATTGTTCATTTAACTAGGTCAAGATTATCTAAGGTTCCTTCCTTGCACTTCTCAAATTTTGTGATTTTTGTAAGAACCAACAAAACTTGCCAAAGGAAATCATGAAAACATTCTTAAGACAGATAAGGCAGCTACGTACATTATAGTAATGTGTAATGAAATAAAAATTTTCATACAATTAGAGACAAAAAGTAAATTTCATTATCTTATAGACACTACTTACAGAATTCTCAAATTTCAGGTCCATAAATTTGCTGGGAAAAGCAAACCCTCTGACGGACGATAAATAAAATTTCCACTGACTATCAGAAAACACTTTCCCAAGAAGTCAGTGGTACGCTAATGATGAGTCTAATGAATTGTGTGGGTCTTTTCCTTAAAGTTAACTATCATTAATAAATTTTAATCCATTCCAGAGACAAAAGAATACAAATACCACATACAAAAAAGGCAAAATATAAAAAGCTGTGGACTAGTTATATTCCTACCCCATGCTCCTCCAATCTCTCCCTTCAGCTGCTTTTCTTGAGGCTGACAGAAATGAAGTCATCTTCATACAACTGCCTCTTTCTTGATGTTAACAAATAGATATATCAGTTTGTATGTGAATATAAAAACTGATGGGGTGGGTATTTGGTACAGCAGTTAAAGATACCCACATCCTATATCGGACTTGAGTTCAAGTGCCGGCACTGCTCCTAATTCCATTTGCTTACTAATGAGCACCCTGGGGGGCAGTGGTGCTAGTTCAAATACCTGGGTTCCTGTCACCAGCGTCGGAGGCCCAAGTTGAGTTCTGGGCTCCTGGCTTCCACCTGGCTCAACTATAGCTGTTGCTGGCATTTGTAGAATGAACCAGAGAATGAGAATTACTTCTTTCTGTCTGTCACTTTGTGTCTATCTGTCCGTCTTTCCATCTCTCTCTTTCCTCTCTGTCTTTCAAATAATTTCTTTAATGTGACTATTTTTTCAAGGCCAACATTAAATTTGTCCATAAAATGAATATGTTATTTGTATTAATATTGTGTTTAGTTAAGGGAAAACAAACAAATGAATAATTCTTTTCTTACCCAGAAGTATTTTTGGCAGCTTTGAGGCTTACATTACTGGGTTCATCAAGAGTGTTTTCACTGCTGAAAGAAAATAAAATGAAAAAGATCAAATCCAACCACAAAATATCAAATGTCATGAATGGTATTTTTGTTTATATTTGTAACTCATTCAGTGGACTCCTAGTGCAAAAAGTTGTAGGCTTACTATTTCTGATTTATATATACATTAATCATCGTTTTTCAACCCTCAAAACAACTCAATGAAGCACATATCACCACAGTCTCCACCCACTACTTTATAAAGAAAGAAATTGAGCTTTAGAAAGATTTAGACACTCCCTAGAGCCAGACACCAAAAAAAGTGGCTGAGAGTGAATCAAAATTGAAACCTCAGCAACTGTACCCACATCCCACACTGCTTCCTCCTGTGCCCTTCCTCCCTCTGTTCACCATAATTCTTTTCATCTCTGCAACACTTTCCCCCAACTTCATCTTCACAATAATTCTATGAGTGGTAGCAAGGAGTTTCTCTGCCACGCTCTTTATTAACCTTTGCTCCAGTAAATAATAGTTTTAGTTTCTCAAAGAAGTAAATTCATTGTCATGCAAATATATTCTAATCAAATATGTTTTCTTATGGGTCACTTAAATATTAATTCTTGGGTTTATGAGATAGTAGAAAATCAATATTCTTTGGTTTACTCATTTTCTGATTTATTAAGCATAAATTTAGTCACAATCCAGTTGTTACTACGTCCAAAGGAATTTCTCAAGTGGTAATTATACATAATTAGCTTTGGTGTTATCATTTTAAACACTACAATGAAATAAATAGAAGCAATAATGAAAGGAAAATCTATCTAGCATTATCACACATCAACAAATCAACTTGTTTTAATTTTTAGCCTTTCCCTTTCAAAATATCCCTAGCCAAATAATTTTATTTGTTGGTATAAATTGGAGATTTGCTCAGGAGACTTAAGCTTACCTTTTGTTTGGTGAGGGGATCACTCTGTTAAGATTCTCCAGGTCTTCATTTCTAAAAATAAAAAAGTATTGTAAGTTTCAATAGCTAACACAATCAGTTAAAATCAATAATCTGTACAGTTTTCAACTTTAATTTTGAATCAAATAACGGTTGTTAGTACAAAACTCCTTTTCAGTCCTATGTAGAAACAGTTGGCTACTATCAATTTGTCTCTTGCACATCTTTCTATATGAGAATTTAGTTCTATTCTTTTTCTTTCAAGTCAACCTCAAAGCAGAATTACTCAAACTCATTATGTGCCATTTTAGATATATATAGTACAATTAGAATTGAGAATATTTTGAGGTTGTAATGAGAAAGAGAAAATACAAAATTATTTATTATTACAATATGTTCCTTGCTTTTTTTCAAAACAAACAAAATAAAACCTTAGTGTTTTTAAAACAGTTATTTCCAGATTTTAAGTTAAACTTGTGCAGTTAACATTCATAATGTGAATATACAAGTACTGATGCCATTGTGAGATGCTAAAAGAACCACATTTCATGTAAAATTAAATTATAACAAGCAAGACTTCCGACTATATAATTTATGTTTTTATTCTGAACAATCAAATAGACAATCAAAGCTCTAAATAACTCCTATTATTATCACACTGGGCTCTCATACCAAACCTAAGTCCAAAAAGCCTAAGCAAGAAGGCTGATTTGATAGGCTTTATTATTGGATAATACATTATATATGCCCAAAACAAAAAGGACCAGAAAGACTTGAATAACATAGTCTATCTTTGGGACTAATCTCATTTCATCATGTACAAAGCCTTCCATATAAAGTTTTTTATTCTATTATGTTGAAGTAATTGAATTTTTATTTTGTGGGGCAAAAATAGGTGAATATCGGTAATTTCATAAGGTTCAACTTAATAGGATAATCTCTTTGGTATTTCTTCGAGTGAATATTAAGTGGGTCTATGGAGAATCAACAAAACGAAGAAAAAATTAGTAACAGTAATAATAATACTAGTAGATAATGTGTAACAAATATGTAGTTGAGAACAAAATGCTTTTCAAGCATAATTGCATGGTTTTTTTTCTAGCGAATCGTGAAGGAATTAATTAACTCTTAGGATCCTGACTTTACAGATAAAGAACCTGAGGTTTTAAGGATATTAAGCAATTTATCCAAGACCACATAGTCTGTAAATGTTCTTTGGACTTAAGAATCTTTTCACCAGCCGGCGCCGCGGCTCACTAGGCTAATCTTCCGCCTTGCGGTGCCGGCACACCGGGTTCGAGTCCCGGTCGGGGCACCGGATTCTGTCCCGGTTGCCTCTCTTCCAGGCCAGCTCTCTGCTTTGGCCAGGGAGTGCAGTGGAGAATGGCTTAAGTGCTTGGGCCCTGCACCCCATGGGAGACCAGGAGAAGCACCTGGCTCCTGGCTCCTGCCTTCGGATAGGTGCGGTGCGCAGGCTGCAGCGCACCCGCCGCGGCGGCCATTGGAGGGTGAACCAACGGCAAAGGAAGACCTTTCTCTCTGTCTCTCTCTCACTGTCCACTCTGCCTGTCAAAAAATTTAAAAAAAAAAAAAAAGAATCTTTTTACCAACAAGAATTGGACACTCAACCAAAAGCAACAAATGGTAGCACATGACTAATAAAATAGCAGCTCAGATGCTGAATAGGAAAAGGTCACATAATGAAAGCCAAGTTCACTTTCAGAAACAAAGTCATCTTGGGAGGACAAAAGAGGACTGCCTTTGACTGGCTAAAAATCAGGAATGCAAAGTATTATATTATTTCCCATCAATCCAGACCCTCAGGCAATGACAGTAAAGGTGTATTTTTATTTAGTGAATAAGATCTAAGGGTAACTTAAGAGTAAATATTTAGATGAAGTGATTATATCTGTAAACACAAAGTTATTGAATAAATATATGTACTCTAAAAGGTGGGGGGAGCAGGCTATATTTTAGAAGCCACCTCACATACACACGGAGCTGGACTTCCTTTCTCACTCAGACAAATCACTATCTGGTCTAGTGGTAAGAAAACTGTGGCCATTAAGTTAAATCCAGCCTGCAGTCTGGCTTAGCAAATAAAGTCTTATTAACAAATAGCCATACCCATTTTTTACAAATTACTTTCTATGGCTGACTTCACTCTACTGGAAGAATCGATGGGTTAAAACAGAGCTGTTTTGCCCCACCCCTCAAAGTGAATTATCTAGCCCTTTAAGAAGAAGTTTCTGAATTCTGATTTAGTCTAAATTAGCTCTGTTTGATAGCTACATGTTGTAAATATAGAGAGCATTCATATATGCAAATTAAGACAGGCAATCATCACAAAGAAGTTACATCTGTCTCTCCCTCTCTGTTACTCTTTCAAATAAATAAATAAATCTTTAAAAAAACATATATGAAGAAGATACATATCTTAGAATCATTTGTATGTAACACATTGAAACTAACTTAAAAATATATATTTATCACTTCATGGTTTTGTTATGCTTCTTCATTTATTTAACATGAAGTGACACCTTGACAGTAGGGACTCAATTTTAGAGCACCCTGGACCCCATTTTGAGAAAGCAGCCCTACCGTGAGACTATGGTCTGAAACTAACCATGGTCTCAAACTTAGATAATAACAGTACACTGCATCCCACTTGGCAGAACCTAGAAACTCCTTAGCATGATCACTCAAGCTTAAAACACATATCCCACATATGATTTAGGTTGATATCTGGACTAATGTTGGTATTGTCAAGATTGCAATTGATATTAGTTTCACATAGCCCTTAGGTCATCTTGACCCTAGCAACCATGTATTCTCCCTCCCCTCCCTGCGGTTTTTGCCTTTATGAACCCTGTTGCTTTGAGCTTCAGGGCCGAGAATCCACTCAACTGCTGGCAATAAAGGAATCCAAAGCTTATCAGTGTGTGGCATGTGGCACTCCTCTGTTTGCACTGGCTCAGGCACAGCAAACACTGTTTGTCTTAGAAAAAATTCTCCATAAAAGACAAATGCATTCTTTGCATTCACTATTATTTCAACAAACTGAGTAAAAATTGATTTTTGAAGGTCAGAGTTAAAGAAGGAGAGAGAGAGAGGGAGAGAGAGAGAGAGGCCTTTCATCTGCTGGTTCACTCTCCAAGTAGCTGCAATAGCCAGGGCTGAGCCAGGCAGAATCCAGGGGCCAAGAACTTCATCTGGGTCTTCTATATGGGTGGTAGAAATCCAGGCACTTGGCTCCTTTCCCAGACCATTGGCAGAAAGATAGATAGGTGCCCACATGGGATGCTGGTGTCGCAGGCAACAGCCCTACCCACTATGCCACACACCCTACACCAAGATGAATCCAATTTTTAAAACCTCCTCCAACTTTAGAAATTGTCAGGGTAGAAGGAACTTAGAAGATACGGTATAAATATTGGACAGAGAAGGAGGGACAACTGTGATTACATGAAGACATTTCTTTCAACTGCTTAGCTCTGGGAAATTGTTCTGGGGTAATGCTTCATGCCATGGAATCTCCACTTGTTTTAAGGAAATCTCAAGTGTGGTATATAAATCTCATACCAGGAAAGGAATACTCTTGCATCTCAAGGAATTCTCTTTCCCACAAATCCCATAGCCAGCAAGCCCTGAGCAAAGACTTAAACATCAGCCCTTAAGTAGGTGACACAAGACCTACTGATTTGGGTTCCATCACTGGTTGTCACTGTGGTAGAGCAGAGCACCTTATCATATTTTTTAAGTTGAATAGAGGAAAAAATGTAAAGATAAAAAAGGTCCATAACCCTTACCCTTGTTCTTTCATTCTGTTTGTTTCAGGAGCCACTTTGATGAGACTGTCAAGACTTTGATCCCTTAAAAACATGGAAGAAATAACCAGATCAGTGGTAGATTTATATCAAATGTCTGAAAATACTTGTTGAAACTGAGAAATATTTTTATTATAAAATATTTATTAAAACATAAATCATTTCAGTAGGTTGAGATTTTTCAGTGTGACTATGAATATATACCAATGCATTTGTAAATATGAATATGAATATGTATATTAGAACCTAACTCTAATTAAATAGAAACAATTAATAGTAAGTAATGGTTTTAGAAAACTTGTGATATACCAGACACTGCTGTATGTGATTTCCATGAGTTATATCTAATTTATTCTTTCTACCAATCCCATGGCGTAAGAAACACGTATATTATCATCTCCATTTCATAGAAAGAACACACAGGACACAGGAAGATTATGTAAATTTTGCACAGGGCTAACAGTTGCAGGACTGGGATTTAAATCTAAGTCATCCTTTACCAGAACTCTTGGGCTTTACCATGACTCCAGCCATCCTATTGGAACTTAGGAACTAAATTAGCAGTGAAAATGTCCAGTGAGCACCCAGTCCAATCCCCTCACTGTGAAGATGAGAAAACGAAAGTCCAAATAGAAGAAAGTCTCAGACCACATAGATAAGGGGGTAAAGTCAGGCCAACACTCACATCTATGGACTCCAGTCTAGTTCTCTTTTATGTCTATTGTGCTATCCCTTGTGCATAAGAAAAGTAAATCCTTCCATTCTGTGGGAAAACTGTAAACCTAATGAACCAAATGGCACTTTCATTGTATCAGAAATCATCGACTCAAGTCTTTACCTTTATTTTTGGCTGTGAGATAGCTAGTGCTAGATTTCTTTTCTTGAACCATCATTGGGTTCAGCATCAGTCTGCTGAAATGATGATTTTAATTATATGTCTAAGCATTGGTTAGCATGAAACAAAAAAGAGGAGCACATTAAATCTTACCATTGTACACTTTTTCCTGTTCCTGGATTCACTTTGATGAGGTTGTTAAGATTTTCAGACCTTTTAACAAAACAAACAAAATCATGATAAATAAAAATGGAATTAAATCAATTGGCTGTTATTTGTTTATTTGAAAGACAAAGAGAGAGCTAGACAACTTCCTTCCATTGGTTTACTCCCCAAATACTTGGAAAACCTTGGAGTGGGCCAGGCAGAAGCCAAGATCCTGGAACTCAATCTGGGTCTGCCATATGTGTTGCAAGGACTCAAGTACTTGGGCCATCATCTGATTCCTCTCAGGGTATGTATGAGCATGAAGCTGGAATCAGAAGCAGAGCTGGGTCTGAACCCCAAGCATTCTGCCATGGAATCTGGGTATCCTGAGTGGCATCTTCACCACTGTAGAAAAACACCTAACTCTTAATTAACTGCTTTGATTTAAAGGATGCAGGTGCTCAAGATAAATTTTACTAAGTTCTTAGAGGAATTAATACCTATCTAGACCATCATTTAAATTTTTGTTTTGTTTGAGTAAGAGAGAGAGAGAGGGAAGAAGGGTGAGAGAAAAAGAGAGAGAGAGAGAGAATCACCAATTGTTTGGTTCACTCTTCAAATGCCTGCAATAGATGGGGCTTGGTGAAGGCAAAGCTGGGAGTTGGAAACTCAATCTGGTCTCCTGCATAGGTGACACGAACCCCTACTAATTGTGCTATCACCGGTGCATCACAGGGCCTGTATTGGCATAACATTGGTGTCAGAAGCCAGAGTGGGGAATTGAACCCAGGTAAACCAATACGGAAATGCAGGCATCCTAACAAGCATCTTAACCACTAGGCCAAATGCCTTCTTCTACACACTTGGTATAGAGAGGAATTTATGACCTTCCTATAAATCGTGGATATGTTGGTTTAATTTCCCACTTACCTTCAAAACAAAACCATGAAATTAGGGCAAGATTTAATTTTTGTAAAATAATCAGTTCAGAAACAATGTAATGATTTGCCAAAAACTCTTACCAAGTCTCCTCAAGAATTGCATCTCTAGCGCTACAGTTAAAACTAAACTAGATAATAGTTTCCATTTGTAGTAGCTTTTTATTTTAAATAGAGTTTATATCCATCATTTCACTAGATCCTTATTAACCATGCAATGATAAAGATAGAACAAACATTATGATTCTCATTTTATAACTAAGGAAGCTGCAGTTCACATTCAAGGGACTTGTTCAAAGACACCCAGCTGGAGAGTAATGGATTTCAGACTTTCTGATCTTAATCCAAAGGTTTTTCAACACATCTTTTATGAGTGCCACAGATTGATGGCAAGGGGGAAGGAAGAGAGATAAGACACAATCCTCACCCTTGGTTACTTCTGTTTACTTCAGAGGTCACTTTGATGAGATTGTCAAGGCTCTGGCCCCTTTAAAACATTGAAAAAAATGATGAAGTTAAGAGTGGCTTGATAATAAATGGATTAAACTATCTCAGCAATAGTATAGACACTCATTAAGATCATACTGAAGAGGTAAAGATGGCTAAAGGTGACTATGTAGAAATAGGTAGATATTTATACCTCTCTGAAACTCACTGAGATTGGTAAAGCAATATTTTAATCCTGGAGCCATTTGACCCTAGCAAATATTGCATTAGAACTCTCCATATTTTGATGCATTTAATGCTATGCCCTTAATTTTTGCCAGGTACACAGAACATTATGTAATAGTCTATATATTGCTTTATGTAACATTTCAGAAGGTATATCCTGTTCACTTCCAATATGTTGTGGAACTCTAAAAGCAACTTTAGAGAATCCATATTTTGTAAAGTTGACATCCACCAGCAAGATTTCTATCACAAAACTGTATACAACCAACTTATATTTGACAAAGGAGCTAAAACCAATTCCTGGAGTAAGGATAGTCTCTTCAACAAATGTTGCTGGGAAAAATGGATTTCCACATGCAGAAGTATGAAGCAAGACCCCTACCTGACACCCTACATAAAAATCCACTCAACATGGATTAAAGAGCTAAATCTATGACCAGACACCATCAAATTATTAGATAACATTGGGGAAATCCTGAAAGATATAGGTACAGGCAAAGATTTCTTGGAAAAGACCTCAGAGACACAGCCAGTCAAAGCCAAAATTAATGGGATTAAATCAAACTGAGAAGTTTCTGTACTGCAAAAGAAGCACTAAAAAAGTGGAGAGGTAATTGACAGAATGGGAGAAATTATTTACAAACTATGTAACTGATAAAGGATTAATAACCAGAATAAAGAGATCAAGATATTACACAACAACAAAACAAACAATCCAGTTAGGAGATGGGCAAAGGACTTAAACAGACATTTTTCAAAAGAGGAAATCCAAATGGCCAACAGACACATGAAAAAATGCTCAGGATCACTAGCCATCAGGGAAATGCAAAACAAAACCACAATCACCTCACCTCACCCTGATTAGAATGGCTTTCATACAGAAATCAACAAACAACAAATGCCTGCAAGGATGTGGGGTAAAAGGTACCCATATCCACTGTTGGTGGAAATGTAAACTGGTAAAGTCACTATGGAAGACTATATACCTCAAAAATCTGAATATAGACCTACCATATGACCCAGCCACCCCATTCCTGGGAATTTACCCAAGAAAAATGAAATCAGTAAGTAAAAGAGTTAACTATACCCCAACATGTTTATTGCAGCTCAATTCACAATAGCTAAGACATGGAATCAACCTAAAAGCCTGTCAAGCAAAGACCGGATAAAGAAATTATGGGAAATGTACACTATGGAATGCTACACAGAAGTTGTCATTTGCAACAAAATGGATGAATCTGGAGAACACCATATTTAGTGAAATAAGCTTGTCCCAAATACCATATGTTCTCCCTGATCTGTGAGAACTAATAGAGCACCTAAAATGAAATCTGTAGACGTGAATTGACACTTCAAGAAGGGATGACTTGAGCTGCCTTTGTTTGACTGTCAAAGAACAGTTTTGTTTTGTTTTTTTCTTCATACTATTTGTTGAACTCTTTACCTTACACAGAGTTAATCATATGCATATAAAGTCAATTGAGAATTGATCTCAGTAAAAAATAAGAGTGGGAATAAGAGAGGGAGGAGTAAGTTTGTAACTGTATAGTTCTGCACACATTCCTATGGACTTACTTCTGAGGGTACAGTTTAAAAACTTGTCATGAGACCCCAAATCCCATTAAGTTGGGTGGCAAAAATGCCATCTTAAGTGTTAAAATGGTCATATTAAGTGTTAAAGTGAATACATAGATAGGATTAAGTGTTAAAGGATCATAAATAGGATCAAGTGTCTGATAATAATAACAGATAGAATTTAAAAAGAGAGAATGTTCCAACATGGGAAGCAGTCCAAACAGCAGACTCATAGAATGACAAATGCCCTAAATAGCACTCTAACCTCAGAATCAGCCCTTAAGACTTCCTGGTTTGGCCGAAAAACCCTTGAGAGTATTTCAGGTATGGGAAGCCAAGACACTGTGTCAAAAATGTTCTACATGAAGGATCTCTGTGAGTGAGATCCCAGCAGAAAGAAGTGGCCATCAAAGAATATACTTTTCTTTAAAGGGAGGAGAGAACTTCCACTTTGCCTATGGTCTTGTCTAAATGCTGACTGAGTTTGTGGATTCAAAAGGCTTCCATAGCCTAGGCAGCTCATGTCAAGAGCCTCAGGTGGTCACTGACATCATGCATAAGAGTGTTAATTGTTAAATTAACAACAGGAGTCACTGTGCACTAACTCCCCATGTAGGACATCTGTCCTCAATGAGTTGTAATATGAGAGTTAACCATAGAATCAGCTCCCAAACAGTTTTTTTGTGTGTGTGCATGTGTGTTCAAATTTTTGAAATCTTTACATAGTACAGAGTTGGTCTTTGGTGTACAAAGTTAATTGAAAATGAATCTTAATGGAGAATGGGACTGAGAAGGGGAGAAGGAGGAGGAGGAGGGGTGGGAGTGGGGGTGGGAGGGTGGGTATGATGGAAAGAATAACTATTTTCTTAAAGTTGTACTTAAGAAATTTGTATTCCTAAAAAAATTAATTTTTTAAAAACTGTATTGTGTGAAATATACAAATTTATTAAAATCCATGACGTGCAAACTGGTAACTGCTTTTAGTACTTACAAATGTGTGCTGCATTACAAACCTTGAGTAATTGTTTTGGTAACAAACAATAGAAAAATTAAAATCTATAGTTTCTGAAATGTTCTGAAACATGATAAGTTGACTATAATATAAAAATTCACAGTCACTTAAACCACTCTAGTGTTTTTTGTTACCCTTTAGTATATGCCTGCTTCTGATAATAAGGGAATTTTGTTTTTCTTATTACATCTACATGTGTTTTCCACATATGCAGCACCCGTAAATTGCTCCTTTGGTCTACAGAGGATACCACATGGAGCAAAGACCATACATAGGAAGGTGCTTTTTCACTGTTTATCCACATTCTGTAACTCTGCTCAGATCATATCAAAAAAGCTCTGAGGTTTCATCTATATAACATCAAAGACACAGATATTTGGAAGCGAGCAGATGTTAACTTGGGTTTTTTTTTCAATTTGTATCCAGATGTCGGAGATTGTGATATACAGACTAAAAGCAGCAATTAAAAAAAGTCTGAACCCTTTTAATGCAAAGAACAAAACAACCCCAGTAGAAACAACCACTCAATTCTAGATTACTCCCTGGTTGACTTTGCAATAAATGAAGTATGTGGGATTTTTAACACCAGCAACAGAGGAAAAAAAATTTCTGTATTCTATTTCCAGATATAAGTATGCAGAAAAATAACAAAACAGTAAGCATTATAACTACTTCCTTTGTTTGTATTGGTTGTAGAGTTCACTTCATTGTCAAGACTTTGATCTGTTAAAACATTAAATAAAGCACCTAACAGTACATATTTTACAGTTCATAAAGTCAAAAAAGTGAGCTGAATACTGTGGTAACCTGATTAATGTACTAATGTAGTATAATGAAAACTGTGTGAAGCAATGCCTCATAGTATATATTTATATATTCAGTATTTATGTATTTTTGAACCCACAAATACTTTGGAAAATCCACTATAGGCAAGACCCTGCCCACGTGCTGGGACAGGATTAGCTCTCATGGGGCCGCCATTTTAACTTGGAGGAGAGATAGGCAATAAACAAATGTATCCATAAAGTCTGTGGATGGGGCAGGCATCTGGCCCAGTGAGTAAGATGCTGACTGAGATGCCTGCATCCCATGTCAGAGTGCCCAAGCTGGAATCCATAGCAGGTGCTCAGCAAATGAACCAGCAGAAGAAAATATTCTCTTGTGCTTTTTATGACTTTCTCTACCTCTCAAATTAAAAAAATATATATATAGACAAATGAAATTAAAATGTAAGTTTATTTTGATGCAAAGAAATTGTGCATAGTTTTTTCATAATATGCATTTATCCATGAACTTTTTGAAGAACTCCTCCTGTGTACAATTTCAAAAATTATTTCAGGAAAATATGCTTACTTTTAATTCCATCTGTCCACAAACTTTTTGAAGAATTCTTGCAAAATTTAGTATACAAATGCATGCCACAATTTCAGATAAAAATATATACTGTGAAAAAGAAATTCTAAAAAGTGCCTGGGGCCTGTAGTACTGCAGTGTATGAGGGGATGGTGATTTAATTATGTTCAGCGGCCAGAAAAGATCTGTTTGACAGGGTGACCATAGGGCTAGGGCATCCTAAGCAGGGAACAGCAGAAGCAGAAGCCTTACTGCAGGAGTGAGCCTGAAAGAAAAAGATCCCTTTGGCTGGGTTTTATTGAGAAAGAAAAGGCCATCACTGACTTAGAATTTTATCCTCTCTGAGGTGGGAAAACCTTGAAAGCTTTTTAATAAAGAGAGGATTTTATATTTTTTTAATTTTTATTTATTTATTTTTTTTGACAGGCAGAGTGGACAGTGAGAGAGACAGAGAGAAAGGGCTTCCTTTTCTGTTCGTTCACCCTCCAATGGCCGCCGCGGCGGGTGTGCTGCAGCCGGGGCACCACGCTGATCCGAAGGCAGGAGCCAGGTGCTTCTCCTGGTCCCGACCGGGACTAGAACCCGGTGTGCCAGCGCCACAAGGCAGAGGATTAGCCTAGTGAGCCGCGGCGCCAGCGAGAGGATTTTATTTTTAAGAGATATATATAGAACTTCAATATGTATAGGAAAAGGAAATGACTAACACTATCTTTAAAGGACCCCAGAAACCGATGCATACTAATGTATATACATGCACTGCATATATGCTTACACACACTCAGGTGCACATATATCCATATAAATACACATTTATATACACACAGATGCATGAACATACTCAACCGTACATGAACACACAAGCATGTATGTAGTTATACATGTATACACATGTATACATGTATACATACATGCTTGTAGTTATACATGTATATATGTATACATGTATATGCATGTATAACTACATACATGCACATACCCATGTGCATTTACATTCATACATAGATATACATCTACTTGAGTGCACACAAACATGCATGCCCAAGAACATACAAATGCAGACAAACATTTGTTTACATGTATAAATGCTTGAGGATGCCTCAAAAGTTCATGGAAAAAATGAACAAAAAGTATAAGTTTGTTTGGTGCAAAAATTTTTTTGAAATTCATGCAGTTTTTTATAATATGCATTTTCAATGCATTTTTGAAGCCTCTACATATGCAGGGATTTGAAAATTCTTTGCCCCTAAATAAGGTTTTCACAACTTTTTGAAGTACTCTTGTAATGTACACTTGGGCATATACATACATAAATACACCATCATGGGAAAAGCAATGTCACAATTTGAAATATTCTCTTTAATGAAAATTTGAGAGGAAAACTCTGATTTTTCAAGAAAAGTTACACTAAATATTTGAACACTAAATCATTAAGAAAGCATTATTCACCTGAACTTTTATTACTTTAACAATTAATTATATCTTCCACATGCCAGCATGAAAGTATTATGGTCCCTTTTTTGTAGGTAAGTAAATTGAGGCACACTTGAACAAATGAGGGGGTCAGAATTTGAACCCAAGTCTTTCAGACTCCTTGTTCACTACCTCAGGTTACCTCCCTGAACAAACTAGGTAGCCAAGGAAATCAATAGATCTCTAGTCTTTGGTTTGCACAGTTATGTACATCTCTCAATCACTGGATGTCTGTGCTTCCAACCTGGTCACACAACCAAGAGCATGATAGCATGGCAGTGCACAGCAGCTTTTAGCTGGCTAAGCTGTTGCTCTGTCAGCAGGGCCCGCAAGCATCCACAGTGGCACATTTCAGAACCAACAAATAATACCATGTACTGAGCTAACTGGATGAAAAGGAGTTCAAGGGAAATCACACGGAGTTATCTGGTATTCTGTTTTCAGTAACTTGCCAACAAGCTCAATTTCAACAATATCCTGTCTGCTTTTTAAAAAATAAAAGCAAGAGGACATAAGCTCTCAAGACCTTTCAATTCATGGATAAGAGAACTCTCTTAAAGAGGCTCACTTTATTAAGCTCTTCATCTTTAAATACACACCACATTACAAATACATAAATACACTAGATACAAATACACTACACATGTACACACAGTTCACAAAAACACACATGCTACTTAATATGTACACACATATATTTATACCCCCATATGCACCTATACACATACTAGTTATATATATACACACCACCTACACATGTACTTAAAAACATGCTTATATACATATTATCCATACACAAATAAATCACACTTACATACAGTATTTACACATATACACACATATACTAACACACATATATTCTCCAAATACATACAAAGGAATAAGCTGTTTAACTCACCATAGAAGATCAGTCAAAATTCCCCTTTAATTTCTCATGATCATTTAAAACTAAACTTTACCCAAGAGTTAAACACAAGAGGCTTCTGCACATTACTTGTATGGACATGCTTACCTTGCTGTCCTGAATATAAGCACTTAGAGTTCTAATGTGCTCATAAATACCAGACAAAGTGGGGAGGAGGAAGCTTAAATGTCTTACCTCTTGATATTTTTATTTGTTTCAGGATTCACTTTAATAAGTCCATCAGGGTCTTGTTTCCTTTAAATAAGGAAATTAGTCTTAATGAATGTCATTAAAATAAAACATGATCAAGTGAATAATGGTTGGAAAAATTTATAAACACACAAGTACTCTATATCAACACAAATTTTCAAAGCGAAATGCAAATGAAAATTTTTCTCTTATATCTTGAGCTGAAGACCATTTAAGGTTGCTTACTTGCTAACAACAAATGTGTAATTTGTTTTGCTGTGTTCTCAGGATGTATGTTATCTGTTACTTAACAAATTCAGTATTGCACTCAGATACATCTTGACAAAACATCCTAAAGAGGCAGCATTGAGGTCATGTGAGTTAGATTAAATTCTATACTGGATCCAGAGAGAATACAAATTTCTACTCAACAAAACAGACATAATTGCTTATTATGTTTTTAAATAAGAACAATGTTAAGAATAACAATTTAATTATAACACCTTAATAATATTAAAAATAATCTTTATGCATCACTCCCTCCCCTCTGCTCTCCCCAGCCTCTGGCAATCACATTATGCTCTCAATTCTATGAGACCAACATATTTAGATTACAATGAGAATAATAAGAATGTATCTGTCTTCATACAAACCACTATTCCTAAACCTTTTAATATATCATTTGAATAGATTATACCCTAACAAAAAGCAAAAAATTAGCAAATAGTAGGAAAAGCAGTGATTTACTTCTCAAAGGGAAATATGTCAGCCCATTGAAATGCATGCAGTGATACCAAAAGGAGCATAGGTGGGCCCCAGGGCAGGCAGTAGGGGAGGCAGAAGCATTGTGATTGTGTACTGGTGCCAGGTCATCACAGTGCCAGCAGGAGACAAAGTGGTGCTGAGTCACTACTCTGGGAGGCAGGGGCCTGCCAGCTTGCCCCCTGGGCTGCCTGCAGACACCCTTCTCAGATAAACTGATGTACAAGAGTTGCGTACTCTTGTCGGCTCACTCTTGGCTATCTTTATCATTTTAGAAATCCACTGTGAAAATGTCAAAACTGTGCTTGCTGTGGACACACAGAAATTCAGTAACTCCTCTCTAAAGTCAACCAAAGACTAAATCTGGCAGGAAGGCCCTCGCTACTAAACATTAGGGAAATTTTTCAAAAATAAAAAGTTTTATTGTGTCAAGGATGGATGGTCTTGTGGCAAATATTTATTGTCCAATTCCATGCTAATAAAATATGCTTATATAACTAAAAGATCAAATCATTTTATTTTATTTTCACTTACAGAAGCCATATTTAAAGACACTAATAAGTCTTACCTAGTGGTACTTTCATTTTCTTTGGGATTCACTTTGATAACATTATCAAGGTCTTTACTGCTTTAAAATAAAAAAGTTTAGATCAGTATCAGAATAATCCCATAGTATTCACATACACATTGCATATTCTTGCTGATTTGACTTTTATTATAAAAATTTACCTAATGATAATAAGTTAGTCTCTAGGATTTTATTGAACTGTAAATATATTTTTGAGCTGTAAATGTAAATTTAGGTAGAATACACTGCTGGCCCTTCAAATTGAAGGTCTGGGCCAGAGAGCAGACACGGAAGAGAGAAGACAAACTCAAAGCTGTGATGTCTTCAGTCTTGCTGAGAAGAGCACAGAACCAACCTGGGACAAAATAACAAAGACTTAGGAACATCATGCAGTTCTCACCCTCTGCTGATCTTATTGGTCCCAACATTCACTTTGACAATGGATTCAGGATCTCGGCTTTTTTGGAAGAAAATATCAAAACCTTATGTTACTTAGGTTACATACAACCTAGAAATCTAAATAAGACCAAATGACCAATATGACATTTGATGTAATTATCATTAGTTTATCTTTATTAATTTCTGCCATAGTGCAAAACAATCTAAAACAACATGCCTCTCACTTTGCAATATTGTCCTTTTCACTTTCTAATTTATGTAAAAATTTAACTCATTGTTTAATTATTTAAGAAAATAAAGAATCAGCATTGCTGTAGCAGGTTTCTCCTTCATGTACATAATAAAATACAAATATGTGGTCCTTTGGCAGTAGCACTCATCATATCACTTAATTTAAAGACTTATTTTTTATTTATTTGAAAGGTAGAGTTACAGAGAGAGGCGGGAGGGAGACACACAGAAAGATCTTCAATCCATTGGTTCACTCCACAAATGGCTATAAGACCAGGGCTGGGTCATTCTGAAACCAGGAACCCAGAGCTTCTTCTGAGTCTCCCACATGGGTGCAGGGTCCCAAGCACTTAGGCCACTTTCCCCTGCTTTCCCAGGTAACCAGCAGGGAGCTGGATCTGAACTGGAGCAGCAGGGTCTCAAACCAGTGCCCATCTGGGATACCGGCACTACAGGTGGCAGCCTAACCCACTACACCACAACAATGGCCCCACTCATCATATGCTTTTTGCCTACTTGTTCTGATGGGCCTAAATAGGAAAATAGTTCATCTGTGGTAGAGAAAACCTCAGCACACTCCTTTCTAAAGAGATATATAAAAAGGGATCCCCTTAAGACAGGAACTTTTCTCACCCTTTCTTGTTTTTGTCAGTTGCTTGATTAATGAAACTTCTAGGACTTGCTTTCTTTAATATATTGGTGGGAGCACCACAGCACTGGCACCGCAAATAAATCTTCTAAAAAAATAACCGACGGGGCCGGCGCCTGGCGCAGTAGTTTAGTCCTCTGCCTGTGGCTCTGGCATCCCAATGGTTGCTGGTTTTAGTCCTGGCTGCTCCTCTTCCAATCCAGCTTTCTGCTGCGGCCTGGGAAAGCAGTAGAAAAATGGCCCAAGTGCTTGGGCCCCTGCACCCCATGAGAGACTAGGAAGAAGCTCCTGGCTCCTGGCTTCGGATCAGTGCAGCTCTGGCCATTGCAGCCATTTGGGGAATGAACCAACAGATGGAAGATCTTTCTCTCTGTCTCTCCCTCTCACTCTCTGTAACTCTACCTCTCAAATAAATAAATAAAATCTTCAAAAAAAATTAAAAAATAGCTTTGACCATAGAAATAATTATCATAAGAAGGTAAATTTAATGACTAACCAAATACGAAGAAAAGAATCTGTAGAGATTTCATAGATTCTTACCCTTTGTCACTGCTGAGTGTTCTGGGATTTTCTTTAATGAAATTGTCAAGAGTCTGATTTCTTTCAACATGAAAAATAATATCAATTATAAGTCAGTTTTCTAAGATATCAATATCTCTAGAATCATAAGTTAACCACACAAATGTTAGATAATTAATTAACCCATTTTGTGGCACAAAATAAATCAAAGCATAGCTTTTGACCTTTAGAGATTTACAAATACATATGTAGACCTATGCATATAAAGTGACTCAACTGGCTCACTAGGATAATCCTCCACCTGCAGCACCGGCACTGCGGGTTCTGGTCTCGGTTGGGGTGCCAGATTCTGTCCCAGTTGGCCCTCTTCCAGTCCAGCTCTCTGCTATGGTCCAGGAGTGCAGTGGAGGATGGCCCAAGTGCTTGGGCCCTGCACCCACATGGGAGACCAGGAGGAAGCACCTGGCTCCTGGCTTTCGTGGCCATTTAGGGGGTGAACCAACAGAAGGAAGACCTTTCTCTCTCTGTCTCTCTCTCTCACTGTCTAACTCTGCCTGTCAAAAAAAAAAAAAAAAAAAGTGATTCAACCAAGATCCCAACTCAAAAGTACTTTAGTATACTCTAAAGACTCATGAATGAGGGGCTATGTTCCAAGTATCTAAATGTCTTATAGCAAATACATTTAATTGAGAAATCAGCCTATTGTCCACTACTTAACAATCAGTTGGGTTTCTTTCACTTTTAGATATAAAAGGGAATTGGGGGTCATGCAGGTCATAGTCTGCATTTTATGGGATAAGGAAACGGAAGTCTCCAGATTTTAGGTGACTTGCCCAGGGTCAACCAGATTGATGCTGGAGGTAGGAACAGTACCAGAACAAACACACACACTCCAATCTCCTGACCCTGACCCCCTATCTCTTGATGGTAGGCCTGTTCCACTAGCTTTCCAGACACTTGCTCTGAGAAGGCATCTCCCTCCAAAAATATGATACAGACTAGGGTTCAGTTAATATGGCTGCCCTGACTTCCCCAAAGCTTACCCTTTGCCATCTTTGTCAATCGGAGCAGTCATAAAGATGAGACTTTCAAGGCTTTTGGCTCTGTAAACACAGAGGAATTCAAATTTAAAAAAGGAAGGAAGGAAGGAAGGAAGGAAGGAAGGAAGGAAGGAAGGAAGGAAGGGAGGGAGGGAGGGAGGGAAAACATGCACATTGAAATGAAATTGTGTGGTATCTTGCAAGGTCAGACACAATAAACATTCTCCATGAATTGCTCATTCGTTCTTATTGCATGGAAGAGCAGAAATCCTTCCGGGCAATTATGTCTGAACTAAACGTACAATGCTGAGAGCACTACCCCATCTGCTAGTCGATTCTGTGCCAGAGGATACAACCACCTTCCAGCTAATGTCTGAAAGAATAAGGAAAGCAACCTGGGAGATGAGACTTTCAGATTAGAGACAGATGCACTTACCTTTTCTCCGTTTGCTCCACCTTTGGATTTGCTCTGAAGAGACCATCGAGACCTTGATTTCTTTAAATATATTGATTAAAAAATATTATCAGTGGCAAGAAGAAACACTTAACTCTATAAAAATACAGACTAGTTTACTCCTGAGACAGATAATGGGAGTAGGTTGGGAAAAATGATTTCAACTGGGGCCAGCACTGTGGCATAGTAAATTAACCCTCCAACTGCAGAACTGGAGTCCCATATGGGTGCCAGTTTGAGTCCCAGTTGCACCATTTCCAATCCAGCTCCTTGCTAGTGTGCCTGGGAAAACAGTGGAAGATGGCCCAAGTGCTTGGGCTCCTGTACCTGCGTGAGAGTTGCAGAGGAAGCACCTGGCTCCTGGCTTTGGATCAGCCCAGCTCCAGCCACTGTGGCCATTTGGGGAATGAACAAGTGGATGGAAGACCTCTCTCTCTGTCTGTCTGTAATGTTACCTCTCCAATAAAGAAATAAAAATCTTAAAAAATAAAATAAATTGTTAAACCAATGGATAAAAGACCTCTCTCTGTCTGTAACTCTGCCTCTCAAATAAATAAATAAGTCTTTTTAAAAAAAGAGTTCAACTCCTAAAACTGTCATATTCCAATCAGGTATTTTCATACCCTCAAAATCTCAAAATAAATTACAGTAGATCTCAGAGAAAATAAAATAAAAAATATAAACTGGGCATCTGCTAGGCATACTAGCTCCATAGATGTGTTGTTTTGGTTAAGGGAGTACTCCTATTATTAATGTGAGCTGGTGTTGATAGAGATGACCATGAGAAACCTGAATTTCCTGAATCTCCTTAAAATGCCCTCCATACTGTCGCTCCCCCTCTTCGTGGAGGAACGACACTGAACCCTGCGCTGTTCTTTTCGTCTGCTCGGCCCTCCCCGGGTTTGCTGCTGGTTCTTCCCGGGTTGGCTACTATCCCTTCCACCTCCGTGGAAGGGCAGTTCCCCCTGGCCGCATTCCCCACTTCCGCAGGGGAGCGGCACACCGCCGGCCGGCTTTCTGGGGGCTGCACGGGTTCCCTTAGATGTTCCCCATAGATCTTCCTGGTGCATGCCGTCTCTCTCCTCCTTTATAGTCCTTCTCCGCCAATCCCAACTCGGCTGCCCACACGCCGAGCACGCTGCTCTCCTCCAATCAGGAGCAAGTCCTACAGTCTATCAGTTGAACTGGAGGCAGCTGTGCGGAAGCTGTTTACTTCTCTCCCAACGCCACATTGTGGGAGAGCAGATGCATAGAATAAGTCTTAATTCGAGTAACTTAGTCTAGTCCGGATTGCTCCCCACAGATCCCCCTTTCTTTTTATTTTTTGGCGTTGATACGCGCCTGTCTTCGGTGTCCCGCGGCACACACTCTGCTCTACTTGCTAGCGTTGCCACAGGCTCTTACAAGTCCTATCAATCAGGAAAACCGAATCCGGGTCCTCTCTTCGCCATTGTGAGGAGGTTTTTAGGCGCTGATGCGTGCCTGTGTTCGGTGCCCTGCAGCGCATGCTCTACTCTGCTAGAACTGCCTGCAGGTGTTTACAAAACCTATCAGGCAAACCGAATCCAATCCTTCTCATTGCCGTATTGTGGGGGAGACTTATTAGTGTTGGTTCGTGCCTATCTTCGGTGACCTGCAGCTCATACTCTGGTCGAGCTTTGCTGGCGCTTACCGCCTTAAATCAGGCAGACCGAATCCAAGCCTCCTAATTGTTGCATTGTGGGGAAGCTTTACTGATGTTAATTCGTGCTTGTCTTCGATGACCTGCGGCTAGCCGCCCAGGTGCTCATCGCCTCACTAATCGGGCAGACCGAATCCAAGCCTTCTAATTGGCATGTTGAGGGGAGGCCTTATTTTTCTCTATTTCTCTATCTCCGGGCATTCCTACCTCTCCCATTTCACTTCTATCTTCCAGCATTCCCATTTCTCTTTTACTTCACTTCCAAACTTCTGTTTCTCTTATCCCTGCGGCTTTCCGGCACCTCGCCCCGCCGGCGGGTTCCTGGCTCTGTGCTGCTTCAGCCCGCGCGCCTCTCTCATCTGCGCAGCTTCCCGGCTTTGCGCGGCTCGGCTTCGCGCGCTCCGCGGTCTCCACGCTTAACCCTTTCGCGTCTGAACCACGGCCTACGCCAGCCCCGTTCCCTATCTACTCACGCCCCGTGCTCTCTCTGCACGCGGCGGCTTCCGCGAGTAACACAGCGTAGCTTGCGTCTCCACCACTAGCATTCAATCCAAGTTCCCCGGGCTAGCCTGGCGAATTCAACCCAGCGTACGTCTCCGCCCCACGGTTTGGCTTCCCGTCCTTTGCTCCCCGGGCTAATCAGACGGATCCCAACCTGGCTTACGTCTCAGCTTCTAGTTTCAACTTTTCGCCCCCTATTCCCGGGCTAACTTGAGAACCCCAAAGTGGCTTTCGTTTCCGCCTCGGCCTGCCCCCCGCGGCTTCAATTTCCCTAACATTTTTCTCTACCCGGTATGTTTCCCCAAGCTTTCTTCCAACGATACTCCTCCCTCATTTCTCCTGGCCTCTCCCCACAGTCCGCGTCCGAGTCTGTTTGTTCCAGCTTTCACTTTCGCTTTCGACCTTAGAGATTTCTCCCAGCTTCCCCCCGTAGTCCGAATCCGAGTCTATGCCTAGGCTTTCAATAGCTTCTTCCGGCTCCTTTTTCGTCCGGCTTTTCCCTAGGCTGTTTGCTAGTCTCTCTCTCCGATATTTTCCCAGTTCTTCCCGTTTCTTCCCGTTTCTTCCCTCCTAAGTTTGCTATCTGTCCTAGGTTTCCTATCCGTCCTAGGCTTCATATCCGAGTCACGGCACCATTATGTCGCTCCCCCTCTTCGTGGAGGAACGACACTGAACCCTGCGCTGTTCTTTTCGTCTGCTCGGCCCTCCCCGGGTTTGCTGCTGGTTCTTCCCGGGTTGGCTACTATCCCTTCCACCTCCGTGGAAGGGCAGTTCCCCCTGGCCGCATTCCCCACTTCCGCAGGGGAGCGGCACACCGCCGGCCGGCTTTCTGGGGGCTGCACGGGTTCCCTTAGATGTTCCCCATAGATCTTCCTGGTGCATGCCGTCTCTCTCCTCCTTTATAGTCCTTCTCCGCCAATCCCAACTCGGCTGCCCACACGCCGAGCACGCTGCTCTCCTCCAATCAGGAGCAAGTCCTACAGTCTATCAGTTGAACTGGAGGCAGCTGTGCGGAAGCTGTTTACTTCTCTCCCAACGCCACATTGTGGGAGAGCAGATGCATAGAATAAGTCTTAATTCGAGTAACTTAGTCTAGTCCGGATTGCTTCCCACACATACCAGGCTCAAATTCCTGTATGGCAACACTCAGGTAAAACTGTGAAACAGCTGCACGCCTTGGATGGGACATTCACTATCCTTTTGGCCTGGTTCCATACCACCTATGTCTCCTACAGTGGGAACACCTGCCTGGCCTTGGCAGCCAGAGGGGTCTGTTACTTCTGATTTAAAATTTCATCTCTAAACTAGGCAGCTATTTGGCACAGCCAAATAAAGCTAGAGCTTTAGGATTTCTGAATCCCATATCTGAGTGCCTGGTTTGAGTCCCAACTCTATTTCCCACCCAGCTTCCTACTAAAGTGCAAATTAGGAGGCAACAGGAGATGACTGTAGCACGTGGGTCCCTGACACCCATAGTGGGGACCCAAACTGAGCTCCTGGCTCCTGGTATTTTGTTTGGTCCAAACCTGGCTATTGCAGACAGTGGGGGAAAGAATCAGTGATGGAAAATCTCTATCTCTATCTATCTCTCTGCCTATCAAATAAATCAAATGAATAAATAAAACTAAGGAAATGCATCTCTTTGTAAATGAGGAAACTCAAGAGCAGCAAGTTGAAGTGACTTGTTCATAGCTAAGCCTACAGATCATTATTGTCAGAACAGGGTATGGAAACTACATCTTGCGATCCTCAGATCAATCAATTTGACATTTTTTGCTTTGTTGTCTCCTTTATTTTGTTCCCTATTATTTAGTAGATTACTATATGAGGAAACAGAGATAATTAAAATTATATATACCCTTAATACAAGCCTCAATTATTCACTTTTCTCTATTATTCTATTCTAAGTTATGTGACTATAAGTGATTCAAAATAAGGAGATAAGACTAACTAATGGCCAGCGCTGTGGCTCAATAGGCTAATCCTCCGCCTGCGGCGCTGGCACACTGGGTCTAGTCCCAGTCGGGGCGCTGGATTCTGTTCCAGTTGCTCCTCTTCCAGTCCAGCTCTCTGCTGTGGCCCAGGAGGGCAGTGGAGGATGGCCCAAGTACTTGGGCCCTGCACCCACATGGGAGACTGGGAGAGGCACCTGGCTCCCGGCTTCGGATCGGCGCGGTGTGCCAGCCGCACCGGCCATTGGGGGGTGAACCAAAGGCAAAGGAAGACCTTTCTCTCTGTCTCTCTCTTTCTCACTGTCCACTCTGCCTGTCAAAAAAAAAAAAAAAAAAAAAAAAGACTAACCAACAAGTGATTTTTTTCTTATGGTTAAACTAAAAGCATCCAGGAATTAAACCAAACTCTGTTTATATAATAGCGTATTAATATTTCAGGAAGATAAATGCAGTTACCTATATAACTACCTTAACAGATGAATGGAGTATGGAAATGAAAAACACATTAATATCAGTATATTTGTACATTAATAACCATTTATAATGTGAAGAAACAACGATGACTTCTGCCAGCTTTTTATTCAGGATTTGTAGGATATCTTTGACTAGGCTGGTGGGTAGGTTCTAATGCACAAAGACTGAAGAGATATGTTATAATGTGCAATTCAGGAACAAAGCAAAAATAAAAATCTTACCTATTCAAGCTTTTGTTCATTTTGATGAGATTATCCAATTCTTCACTTTGGGAAGAAAAAATTTCACATTAATAAAAGCTTACCTAGAGTCAGAGCAGATAAGCCTTAAGGTAACTGATTTCTCCAAAACATGACGCACACCCCGCATTCATCATCTGTGGAAGTCCTGTTTATCCTTTGAAGCTCTCCTCAGATGCTACTTTTCCCAAGAAACCTTCCCTATCCCTCTAACTGAGAAAGTCCCTTATGTTTTTGGAACCCTTGAGGTTTCTTTCTCTCTCTCTCTCTCTCTTTCTTTCTTTCTTTCTTTCTTTCTTTCTCTCTCTCTCTCTCTCTCTCTCTCTCTCTCTCTCTCTTTCTTTCTTTCTTTCTTTCTTTCTTTTGCAGCTCCTTTATGGAACTTATTACTTGCCTTGGTATTGTAGCTATTGCACACTTGTCTCATGTGATTGCCTCTGCCCCTACACATATCTTAAAATATACAACTGTATCTTATAATTGCACCTTCTTCAGTCATTATTTTAATAGAATCTATGAATATATATATATCAACTAATTACAGATTCTTTCTTTGCACAACACATTTACACTAAGTAGCTAATGGAAAACACTTGTTCATCTGGCTTCTTTTTTGAATTCTACTCTCAACCTCATACTAGGTCAGCTAAATTTGCTACTCTGTTTCCATACTGGAGAACTGCAAAGCTCCTTCTGGCTGCATTTTTAGAAGCAAGCTATTTAAGCTAAACTCCTGGGTATGGGTATTCCCCTTAATCCATGTGGGCTCAGCTCCCTTCCCCAAGCAGCCTGGGGAGGAGGATGGAATCAGGGGTCTGCTCCTAGTTTCACCTCCCCGTGCACTCCTTACCCCATGCCCTCTCTCTAGCTTGCCTGTTTTTCTCTCCTGACCCCCAGTCTCACTTATTTTGCCTGCCTCATCCAGTTTCCCCATTTACAAATCTTGGTTCTTCCTTCTTTCTGCTCTAGAGCCACATGTGTTCCAAGCTTTCTCAATGTTCTTTTTCCCTTCTTTCCTTCTTTGAAACAGCTCTGGCATTGAAGAGAAGGCCATAAGATCAAGTAACTCGGTAGTTTACAGTTTTCCAAGTCAGGGAACCTGAATTCCAGTCTGAGGGAAATCAAGTATTCACCAGTGACCCTGGGCGAGCTTCCTAACCTCTTGCTGACTCAATTTTCCCACCTATAAATCACAACACTGGGGCCCATGTTGTGGTGTAGCAGGTAAAGCTGCTTCCTGTGATGGCAGCATCCCATTTGGGCACCTGTTTGAGACCTGACTACTCTACCTCTGATCCAGCTTCCTGCTAATGGCATGGAAAAAACAATAGAGGATGGCCCAAGCCCCTGGGCTCCAGCACCTATGTGGGAGACCTGGAAGAAGCTCCTGACTCCTGGCTTTGGCCTGACCCAGCCCAAGCTGTTGCAGCCATTTGGGGAGTGAACCAGCAGATTGAAGAGCTCTCTCCCTCTGTTTCTTCCTCTCTCTGACTGTAACTCTGCCTCTCAAATAAATAAATAAATAAATCTTTTAAAAAACAGTACAATAATTGTACCCATCTCAGAAAAGAATCAATAAGCACTGAATACAAAGTGGTTAGCATGATACTTGGCAAGCCATACACTTTCAATTGTTTGGCCATTTTAATAAACAGTACTCAGTCAATATTACATTTCTCATTTAATAAAAGATTGCTATATTTATTGTTCAAATGGCATTTAGAGACACTAAGACTTTGGCTTAGCCTTAGGGAAATAGAGTTGCCAAGACACTTAGTGCTTTGAAGATGCTTGGCATAACATTATTGCAAGAATAGCTGCTGAGGGCAGTCCCCTTAGAGACTCTAAAAATACTTTAAATTAACAGCCATCACAAAGATGAATCCTTTCAAGCAGCATTATATTTTAAATGGCAGAACTGAGGGCTGAGAATAAATACTAAAATACAAAAGTTGCTCACAAAAAATTATTTAGCATCCTATGCTTGTCTGGGAAAAACACTACCCACTCCCAAACTCCGTGATTGTTTCTTGCTTGAAATTCTACCTGCCAAAGCCAAGGTTGAGAATTTGTTCATATCCCTAAGGGAAACAGCGAACCTAAGAATCCTGTAAATGTTAGTCCCAGATCTTTCTGACTGGTATGAGTCACAATAATGAGATTCACAGGATTGGCAGTGGCTCATGTTTATCTCAAGAGAATTAGCATAAATCATGAGAAGCGACTCTTTGGTAAGTTAAGTAAAGTGGAGACAGTATTCTCAATACAGGACTTGAGCCTTCAAAATGATTGTAAATTGATGAAAGCTTTGGATATTAAGTTTCACCATTGCATTTGTAGCAAATTAAATGCTCTTAATCAGATAGCAGTAACAGTCCATTTTTACAAAGAGCGGCTCAAATAAAGCCATTTCCCATCCCCTGTGGATACTCCACAGTAACAATACTCTGTGACGATGCCACAGATATATTTCCTGGTCCCTGTCAAAGCAGCAGCATCTCTGTGATGAATGTATCATGCTGTGAGATTGTGCCTAGGGACTGGGGACAGGAAAATTAGACTAACTGCTGCTCGTATTGTTTTGTTTGACTTACACTAACTCACAATTTCCCTTTAGCATCATTCACCTATTTCTCCCTCAAATATCCTGATCACCTACCAAAGCACTATCCAATCCCTACTGAAAAACAATACTTCAAAAAAAATTTCAGTAGAATTACACATCTAGGTACTTAAATAAGTAAGAGAAGAAATGGAAATGGAACATTCAGGATACTTTCTAAATCTTAGTCTGGAGATCATACAGATGTATGGAACAAAACTGACCATGAGTTAGGTGTTGCATGAAAGGTGGGGCTATCATAGCTTAGAGAGGCCAAAGTCACATCATGCTGGATCACTCAGGGAAAAGTCTACCCAGGAGGGCATATTTGATCTGGATTTTGAAACACTGGTAGGACGTGGATGGATTTACATAGTAGTCCATAAAAGGCCACTCTGACATAAGCAAAGGCAGAGAACTTAGACAAGAAATGGTTTAGCCTGATATTGAGTGTAAGATAAATTTAAGAGTAAAGTCAGAAACACCTCTGGAACATGAGACTGGAGCAAGGGAATTGAGTGAGATTATATGTAATTGAGTGGGCAGTGGAGAGCTGATGCAACTACTGTTTGAGAAGAACCTTAGGGAGAAAATGCCAGCATTAACAAGAAGTAATAGTTTAGTGGAAGGAGATTGAGGGACTGTAAGTAAATCAAGGCCTGAAATGGGGTAAGGCCATGTGTGTATGAGGGTATTTTAGATATGAATATATATATTTATATGTGAATTCATATATGCTTGATACTACATGGAGGAGTGTTAGAGACAAAGAAGGGTCAAGAATGATTCTAGAATGGTAAGCCTGCTGGAATCAGAAGACAGAACAATCAGGAAATGGCATATTTGGGAAGGAAGGAAGTTGAAGAAGGCCTAGGACATCCTCTGTGGGAGTGCTGAAGAGACAGTCACGTAAATAAAGAACAGGAGGCTTGGAATGAGATTTGGCAGCTGGGGTCACAGGGAGGGGGAAATTGCCAGTGGAGGAAGCAGAGGCAGAAGACTGTCTGGCCATAGACGTCAGCTGTGCCCGTTGCTCAGGGGCACTTACGCAGACACACGGATGCTTTCCCCGTTTAAATTATTTATAATTAACAGCCCTGGGGTTTTGTTCAGACTTAGAACTTTCAAAGGTGCTGGTAAAGCATTTTTGAAAAGCAATGAGAAAAAAAGCTCAAAAGCTCCAAGGTCTCACCCTTTGTCGGTTTTCTGAAGGGAAGTGGCCATTTTGACAATGTTATCAAGATCCTGACGCCTTCAAACAATGAGAAAGAACAGGTTAATCACAGTCCTGCTGTCCTTGAAGGGGCTCAAACTTCTCATCTGCTTCTCATGAAGAAGTGTTACATAGTGGTCAGGTGGTGTTCAGGAATGATCAAGCTAGCAGAGTTCTATCATATCAGCTCATGGCACACATAAACACACAGCCTCTATTCCTGTTCATTCCCTCTCTCTCTCTCTCTCACACACACACACACACACACACACCATTCTTGTCCTCCCACACCTGGGTGTTGGCTCTGCCATCTAGCACTCACTGAAATAACATTTGTAATGGCTTCTCTCATGTTCTATATTTCAAAAAGGACACAAAAAAGAAAATTTAGTTAACTGCACAAGTAAACACAGAAATGAGTTCAAAAGATTTTCTCCCAGAGCCAAAGAGCCTTAAGCAAGTCCAGACAATTAATTAGTCCCTTAATAAGGATGAAAATATCTGCCTTTTTAGGCTTCCAAAGGGCCAGAAAGTATATATTAAGCTACAAGATAGAAGGAAGCCCCCGAGAGATAAAGGGTTTGCATAGACACTGACCTCCCTGGATCATCAAGAGGAATAATTAGGAAAATCCTTATAGATAACTCTTTAATTAATCTCCATGTTTCACAAATGTCTCATAGAATATTGATAGAGTTCCATAAAGAAGGGATTTTTGTGGGGTGGGATGTGTGGCTTATTTTTAGACTCAGAATATATATAAGCACATTGAAGTGTCCTGAAGCAGGACTTTCTTGAGGCACAGGACTCTATTTAATGGTGTTTCCTAAAGGCACTGGTCTGGTAAGCTCTTCTTTCTCAAAACATGTGCTGAGTGAGTCCTTGTGGCATATGGAACCCAGTTTGGGAACTGCTGCCAGCTGTATTTGTTCCTAGGTACAAGGAACATGTGACTCTCCTGAAAGGTAAGGCGTTCACACGGTGTATGCTTCTGGCTGGGACTCTCCTGACAGTCAAAGGGAATGCCATTTTTATGAACGTATGTAAGTTTTGGACTTTGAAAATAATTTTCAGCCAAAAAATTTTCACTAAATAAGTTCATTATACTAATGGATTGGTTATCATTTTGGTGAATCCATGGAATGCTTTAAAAACTATTTTCAAAAATATTGTATTTTCAAAAAAAGAAAAAGAAAAAGCTGATATTTCCAGACCAAATGGTAAACTAAAAGAATGTGCAAGACAAGTAGACTAAATCAGGATTGTCCTAGGGAAACCAGACATTTGGAAATGTCACTTTACCCAAAGGCATCAACTCAATTTGAGAGCCCTTCCTTGGGCAAAGGGGTGGGACATGGTTTCCTACTGCCAGTGCTGGGCAATGCTTTTGTTGCAGCACTTCTGGGAAGTGACTATATTTCCCCTACTCAATGATACACCCACACCAACTATGCTATAGACCTTAGAGCTGAAAAGACAGACATAAATGCACTTTCTTGCCTTCAAAGGGTTTTCTCTTATCCTGTTATCATGTTCAGATCATGCTTGTTGTTTTATCAATATATAGCTTAGGAGAGAATTCAAAGGAAAATAATTCTGTACATATTTATTATGCACTATATTGAAGTTGTATGGAAAATTGATTTTTATCTATTTTATTATTAGTTTTTCTGAATTTTAAAGTGTTCTAAGAAAGTATATATTATCATTGCTATAATTGCATAGATATAAATAGAAGTCATACCTTATATTTCTTTCAGCAGATCTATTGGTTTCTGCAGAGGTGGCTAGTTTAGGTGGACATATCTGCCTACATGTTTAAAGTTAAAGATAGCATCTGTTAGGTAAGAAAATACTTCTGCATTAAATTTCACTTTCTAAAAAAACAGCTATTTTCAAAAAAATCAACCTGCGTCAGAACCACACCACTTCTTGAGATAACAAACTTTACGTTAGCTCTGGGTTATGTAGAACTCAGCCACCTCCTTTTTGAAATCCCAAAGAGCTCAATACATTAATTTTGTAACTGAATCTATCTCTTTTCATATGTTTTCAACCACTGAATGTACCCAGAAACATCTTTAAAGATGTTCATGTTCATTTTCTTGGTCTCTATTCATCATTAAGTAATTTTTACGCTTATTTCCGTTAACTAGTGATATTTCATTTTAAACTATTGAGAAACTTTTCTGTTATTAGACATCAAAGGGTCCATTTTCTTCTTAATGCCTTATCCCACTTGAATATTATCAAGAAATAATATTTGCTCAGATAAGAAGAGAAATAAGCTTGAAGTACATCCACCAGATGAGAATGGTCACTCTGAACAGACAGAACTAAATTCCATATTAAGCGCTGTCATAGTTTATGACATAAGGCTTTTCTCTGCTCTTTTTCTAAGAGTCTGGTTGACCTACTTATACATTTTTGCTTGTTCTAAGAAGCTATATTCAACTATTTTTTGTTCTCCTGAGGACTTGTGTTAATTATAGGAAATACTTCCCTTTCATATTCTTTGATTAAAATCATCATGCTGTGATTAAAGTAATCAGGTTTTAAAAAACATGCAAGTTGGGGCGGGTGCTAGTGGGTAAAGCCAATGCCTGCAGTCCATATGGGTACCAGTTCATGTCTCAGTTGCTCCACTTCCAATCCAGCTCTCTGCTATGCTTGGGAAAGCGGTAGAAGATGGCCCAAGTCCTAGGGCTCCTGCACCCACGTGGGAGACCCAGAAGAAGCCCCTGGCTCCTGGCTCCTGTCTTTGGATTGGCACAGCTCCGACCATTGCGGCCAATTGGGGAGTGAACCAGCAGATGGAAGCCCTCTCTCTCTCTCTCTCTCTCTCTCTCTTTCTCTCTCTCTCTCTCTCTCTCTCTCTCTCTCTCCTTCTCTCTCTGTGTAACTCCAACTTTCAAATAAATAAATAAATCTTTAAAAAAAAAAGAACATGCAAAGTGTCCCAATTTTATTTTTCAGATCATGAATGAAAGAAATTAAAGTAGTAAAAATGGATTAGAACAATTCTTGTGAAAGTTAGCTTTTTTTTTTAACCTAACCAAGCTCTCTTCTCCAGCATTGCAGTCAGAATTTATGTGACAAAAGACCAAATTATTTTAGCCCCCTAAAACAATCCCATTCAAATTAGAATTCACTTGTTCAATACTGTAAGAGTAAAAGGAAAAATAATGTGAGATAAAAAGCTTTAAAATTTATTTTTAGAAGACAATTATAACCATTGCACAAATAAAAAGGTATAAATTGTTTTGGTATTTTTAATTAGCACAGTGAAGAAATCTTTTGTTAATCATTAAAAAAATTCACCTTCTCATCCTAATGATAAAATTTCAAAGACTTTTCAGTAGGTAGAAATTCTGATCTGGAGTTTTAGTAGATACGTATTTCTAATCTGGAGTTTTAACCCAACAAGAAGCACACCTGGAGCCATGTAGCTTGACAGCCCAGTCAGCAGTTTCTAGCTGCTAACCTTGGTACTGGGGAATACTTCTATAATTATGTCTTAATACAGATAAATTCTAAAATTATGTCATACATAGAGTCAAAAATTACCTTCAAAAGCAAAACTAGAAAAGAATCAAGGGCAGGCAATCAAGCAGATCTAATGTCAGCAGTCTTCCCTGAGATACCATTTTTGAATCTCAAAATAATAATGGAAATGTGGAGTGCACATCTTGCAAATTAGGTCAGATAATTAAATGCTTTAACAGGAACACATGGGAAGACTTTTGTTTCTACGTGGTAATGAAAGAGTGGCAGAGATTCAAAGTGGAAAAGCAGGGCTGGCGCTGTGGCGAAGTGGGTTATGCTACAGCCTGCAACACCAGCATCCCATATGGGTGCCAGTTCAGTCCTGCCTGCTTCACTTCCCATCCAGCTCCCTGCTAATGTGTCTGAGAAAGCAGCGGCAAGCGGCAGAAGATGGCCTAAGTGCTTGGGCTCCTGCCACCCACGTGCTAGACCTGGAAGGAGCTCCTGGCTCCTAGGAAGATTTTCGCTCCTAGCTTCTGCCTGGCCTGGCTGTGGCCGTGGCTGTTGTGGCCATCTGGGAAGTGGACCAGTGGATGAAAGATCTCTCTTCCTCCCTCTCGCACTCCCTCCCTCCCTGTCTTTCTCTAACTCTTCCTTTCAAATAAAGAAATCTTATTTTAAAAAGCAGAAAAGCATGTCTACTTTTCCTGATTCAGAGATATGCTAATAGAAACATTTTTCCAGATTTGTGACAATTTTGAAATAAGTTACAAATTCCTTAGACTTTAAAATAAAAAGGTTAAAAGAACTATCCAAAGGTAATTCTAACATTAGTAAGGATTTGAGTAGTAACACAAAGTTTCAAGAATATCTTTCATCAGAATACGTGGCTCTGAACAGAAAACTTCACCAGTAGTAAACAAAACCAGCTTTGTATATTGCTTAGTATGGTTTAAATTTACATATAAATACATATTTACATATAAATACATACATATTCAAAATACATAAAAAACATTAGAAGCTCTAGCATAAACTCTTCCTGAATGTGACTATGGTTCTGTGTGTGTGCTGTACTTCCTTCCATAAGACAAGTAATAACCACTCTTACTCAAAGACAAAAGCCTAAGCATGCACATGGGTTGGAAAATAAAAGTAGAAACAGCTCTACAAGTGCTTTTGTAGAGAGCATGCCCAGAAGCTATATCAACACTCTGCACAAAGCAGGTCACAATTCCTTTACTCTCATGTCCCTGGAACTGCATTTTTGCAAGAAATTCTGGAATGCTAGCTCTTACCTATTATCCCGTCTCTGTCGGTTAGGAGAAGAAACAGAAGTGCTTGGCTTTGGTGGTATTGGAGGGTGAGTAGCTGGTTCCCTTTAAAACAGAAAGCATACATTAATTCCACCTTGGAAACATGGTAAATTTTAGCATCTGCTAACCAAAGGCATTTAATGCCTCTATACAAGCATCTCTCACATCTGACGTCCCCATATAAAAGGGACCCAAGGGTCAGAATCCGTACAACTTAAAACTTTAAAGAAGTCCAATGTTTTAAATACATTTATTTTCCAAAGTTCATTTAATTATATTTGTAGAAAACTTTATGCTCTTTGACTATAGTTTGAACAAGTTCTTTAAATAGTTTAAAATTGTGCTAGTCTGTCTAGCTTAAGTCATGGCATTGGCAGCCAGCAAGATATGAGCAGCACAGTAAATGGTTCTTAGGCATTAACATATAAGCTTCTTTAGGAATTATGTCAACTAGCAGGCTGCTATGGAAACAGCAAGAGGTTTTCAATTTCACAGGCCTCAAGGTAAAATTGATTTGAAGTTCTTGACTAAATCTGACTTATGTATTGCCACCACAGGCAGTTTGATGTTAGCAGAGTGTACACACACACACACACACACACACGCACACACTCAGCCTAACTTTTCCAATGAATCACCAATGTAGTCTCTGAGTTAGCATGACTTAGTAACCTGGGAACTGGAGACAGACCATCATACGCATTATTTGGATGGAATCAGAAGTGTAACAAGGGCATGTCACTCCCCACCTTCCCGTTGTGCTCACTCCAGTGGCTCTCTATTGTCTTCAAGATAAACTACACCTAGTAAGAGCACTCTTCTGAGGGAGACGTTGTGTCCCCTCTGGCTTCTGTGGAAGCAGGCTGCCTCTACTGCCTGCTCTGTGACAATAGGTTAATCTGATTTTGTTCCCATCTGTAAGAATCCTTCTAATCAGATTGTTGGAGTGTTGTCAGCACCAAATAAGATCATGCTCTTATTCAACAAACATTTACTGCTTGCTTCATATTGGTAGATCACTCTATGAGGTGGATCATGCCCCCTTTCCTTAAAAGGCTGTGAATGTACAAATAAATATATGTCAGAAGAAGAAAAGTGCTGTACAGAAAAATAAAATAGAGTAAGGAGATATAGAGTGATGGGGTGGGGACACCTGGGAAGGCCTCTCTGCTGGGTGAAATTTGAGCTGAGATCTGCAGGAAATCACAAAGTGAGCTGTAGGGACATCGGGAGAAGGAGGAGCATAGGAATATGGGCAGCATCAGTTAAGAGATTCTATTCAACACCTGGCACTGGGAAGCTCCTCTAGGGAGGCAGTGTGGACAGAGACAAGTGTTAGTGCTTTACATCCTTTAATATTTAGAAGTGAACAATATGAAAGGCATGCTGGAAAACACTGAGGAGTAGTGACTGAGGAGAAAAGAAGAGGAAAATGAGATGTGGTAGCCTAGACGCCAAATGTGAGAAGTATTTCAAGAAGGGAGTAAATGACCATGACAATTGCTACTGGGAGATAAGATAACACAAGGACTGGGAAATCGCCATGATTTTGGCAATGTAGTTGTCATTGTTACCACTAATACGAGCAGTTCTCATGGAGTAGAGAAAGTGTGGTGTGAGTGGACTTAGGGAAACACAGGAACGGTGGAGGCACTGATGTTGGTGTTTGCAATGAGGAGGGAAAACGGAAATGGGCAGCTACAAGGAGGTTGGTAGGTCACAGGTTCCCTTAGCATGCAGAGTCGATGGTGCGAATGACCCAGTGAGTCACTGGTGCAGGACAGTGAGGGGAAAGCTGCCGGGAAGAGTACTGGGAGAGTTGTGGGACTCAGGGCTAAAGGGCATGGCTGGTGTTGGATAGAAGCACAGAGACCTGCTCACAGCAGCCAGAGGGCAATGGACAAGACGAGTGCAGCTGAGGTGCATGACTCAACTCAGGAGGGAGGGGCTTCTCTCTCACTTATTTCCATTTTCTCAGTGAAATAAAATACATTGATTCACAATCAGGAGACGAGCTGGAACTGGAGGTTTGAAAGAGTGTGAATGGTTTTCTAGGAGAGGAGGGCAATAAATGGACCCAGGACCTGTAACATGATGATAAAAACACACCGTTATATGCGGCGATTACGAGCAAAGAACTTCTCTAAACATTTTACATATATTAACTCATTTAATTATCGCTGCAATCCTAGAAATAAGTATTATTTTTAATCCTATTTTATAGATGAAAAGACTGAGGAATGGAAGGTAAAAATAAACATCCCATGATGGCACAGCTCATCAAGGGCAGGGTGAGAATCTGTACCCGCAAATTATGCTATGCTGCCTCTCATGGGATCCTCAGGCTGCACCAGCGCTGCAAGGTGCCCCTAAGCCCAACACTTGCACTTCCTAAATCCACTCCATTGCATTCACACTCCCATCTAGAGTAGCTCCTCTGCCTTTCTCCTGGATGTCTCCCTTCCCTTTCAGCCTTTGGCTTAGGAATAAAGGTCTCTAGTGATACCCAAAGCCGTGCTGGGTATGGCCCTACATTTCCCAGACAGCAGCCCTGTCCTCAGCATCTATCACCATATTCTTCATGACACGTTATTTCCACGCTGGACTGATAAATGTTAGATACATTCCAATGACTGGGATTGTGTATGACATAAGTGTCCATGAAAGATATGTTGAATGAATGAAAGGAAGGAATTGACTAAATTTCTGTTTGTTAGGGGAAGAAAACAGGTATTGAAGAAGGCCTTGGAACTTTAAAAATCTATGCAAGCTTGTCACAAAGAATCTAGTATTGATTTCACTACGGAACGCCTATTAGGTGCTCAATGCCAACTGGTGTTGTGTCATACTACTAGAAGAAAAATTTACATAAAAATCATTTCTCCATCCTAGTTAAGTATCAGATTCCACAATTAGAGATTATTTTGTTTATATTGTCACCATCTTCTTTTATCAAAAAAAATCTTTGTATTGCATATATGAATCAACTGATAGAGTCTTTAGTGTATCTAGAGGTAGAGAAAAAGTAGAAGAAGGTAGTCAGTCTTTGATAATAATGGGGATGCACAGGGCACTGGATGGCAGAGAACAGGTAGCACAGAGGCAACAGACAGAAAGAAGGATGACAAAAAGAACAATGGAATGGTGCCAAACTTTGTTTACACCAGAATCATGTTGATAAAAGTGAAACCTACCCTATTTTAGAATGTCTAAGACCTCAATGAGTAGGTGAATCTTGAGTGGGTAGACTTGGGATGCAGGGACCAATAGGGAAGAAGTAGATTTGAGATGGTTTATGGAGTTCTCAGAGCAAAAATGTGGGTGTGCAGTTGTGAATGACAAAAGGAGAAGAGTGTATTTATTTCCGAGGGTGATGCATTGACATGCCTGCTGGGCCAAGACCAGGCGATGCCCAGTTGACTTCAATCACCTGAAAGGAGCTTTCATTTGCGTCTCTGCAATGACAGCCACAGATGACAGATCCCAGGCCCTGGGCGGGGTGGAGCAATGAGAGAAGTCATTCATGCTGTGCCAGGAGCATGATGTGATGCCAAGCGGGGGATTAAAATGCAAGAGCGAGGCAGGAAGCTGTGGTCTGGCATGTTTTGAAGAAAAGGAAATAAGAGACATTGATAGGAATGATCCTGATTGAATTCTGCTTTGAAACACAATGTTTCAGTTTGCAGAAGTTGACCCTGCATTCCCCTCTGCCCTGGCTCCAAACTCCCAAGACCTTCGCAGGATCTATACCATCACAGAAGTGGCTATAATCATAAAGAAAAGCTTTCATCAATAAAAAGACACCTTTCATGAGAAACTTGTGAAAACGTGCAGATTTTCACTCACAGCACAGAGCTCAAAGAAGTAACACTATGAAGAAATCTGTTCATTTAAGTGCATTTCCATGTGTAGCTGCAAAGATAACTTGTTTTTCATCAGGGCTTTTCTGGATACTGTTTGGCTCTGTGACTTCTGTTGGAGTCTCACTTTGTGAACAATATTTCTATTTTTGCAGCATGAGTCTGGATTTAACCAAGAATCATTGAATAATATTTAATTATGACTTTCAATTTCTTATCCTTCTTTGAATCTCAGAAATATGTCAGCTTTGCCAAGCTCTCACAAACATTATTTTATTCAGTCCATATATCTAACCTATGCAGTGTGCAGTGTTGTTACTATTACTTTTCACTGAGACTCAAACCACTGAGTGATTTGCCCTGGTCACACTGCAAGTAACTGGCTCAGCCAGGATTTCAAACTAGTCTCTCTGATGTCAAATCCCGTGGCTTTTTCTCTATATCATATTGTATTCAAGCAATATGCTTCTAGGTATTTTTCAATGCAAATCTTAAAAATAGATTGCTCTAAAGTATTTCCTTACCCTAGGAAGGTGTCGTTAGCTCAATAAGCACTTACTCTTCAACTGCTCCATTTATAAAGTGAGGATATGCAGTGCTGGAGGCAAAATCGGGGACTCGAAGACTATGAAAGGTGTGGTCCATGCTTTCAGAAAGCATACAACAATGTAAGCCATGTTCTAAAGAATGGCTACTGTGATGGCGTCTCACTTCTAGCAGCCAGTGGACACTACTTCAATAAACCGTAACACAGTAATGGAGCACGTACATCGCAATTAGTAATCTAGAGACCTTGCTTCCAGACTAGCTTTGCCACCAACTTTGTTTGACCATGGAAACAGCACTGATTTCCCCGAACATCTACACTTTTATGTATGAAAGGAAGAGACTGGTCCAGATGTGTGCATGGCAAATCACCATCATGGAGGGGTAGAGATATGACACAAGCACCTGCTAGAGACTAAGTATCTTGACATTCATGTTTCACATGGGAAATGCTGATGTGGTAAATGAAATTTAAATTTAAATCATATTTGTAAGAACATAAATCAACTTATTTGGTCAATAGGCACAGAGACAAATGTTTAAAAATCAGACCAGATTTTGCTCCTAAGATGTTTTCTCATAGACATAAGAATTGTGCAACTAAAATGAAATTGTGAAAAAGTTCTAGCATTAAAAAGGAGTCCACTAAAAATGGATCAAAGGCCTACAGTTAAACATAAAACTATAAAACTTTTAAAAGAAAATCTCTGTAATCTTTAGTTTAACAAAGACTTCTTAGATATGACACCATTTTAACACAATCCACTTAATGAAACTTGTATCAACTGGTTTTCATTAAATTAAAAAAAACCCTTTTGATCTGAAAGTTACACTGTTAAGAAGATGAAAACACAAGGCACACATTGGAAAAATATTGGCAAATCACATATGACAAGGACTGGCAAGCAGAACATATTTCTAAAAATCTCTCAACATTCAATAGCAAGGAAACAAAATGGTGAGAGAAAAAAAACTTAGACAAAAGGTTTGAACAGATATTTACCAAAGAAGATGTACAGATAACAAATAAACATGGAATAACATATATCACCATTAGTACCTAGAGAAATGCAAATTAAAATCATGAAGAGATGCACTATACACCTATAGAATGGCTGAACTAATTTTTACAACTGAGTGACATTAAGGAAATGGAAAAACAAGAACTCCCAATTGTTGGTTATAGGAATTTAAAATGCTATGACCACTTTGAAAATACTTTGGCAGTTTTTTTATAAAGTTAAACATTCATTTACCACATTGAAGACATTTCCTCAGGAGGAGCAGGTACACACATTTACACAGAAGCTGTGTATATTTAAAGCATCTTTGAAAAAAGTGCAAATGTTCTTCATTTGATGAAAGGATAAACAAACTGTGTACATCAAGCAACGGAATACTACTCAACAATGAAAAGCAATGGAGTCCTGATACATGCAACAGCAGGGATGACTGTTTACAATATGCAAAGAGAAGGGGGCCAGATTCAAAAGGCCATAAACCGTGTGTGACTCCATTCACCCAACATTCCACACACAGCTAGAGATGAGAAGAAAATGAAGAAGCCCTCTCACCTGCTTCCCAAGTTTGAGAACAGTAACACGTCGTCTTTACATTCCTTACCCTAACTCCTACTTCTCTCACCCAGCTCCTATGCCATGGTTTGTGGCCATCACCCACATGACCCCTCACCCAGAGCTTCCTGCCTCTCACAGTCTGCATGCTCCAAAGCCATCTTCCACTCCTGCACATAATGCAAACCTCCATTCCTTCAGACTGCGCCAATTCCCTCAACTTGTAGCAGGAAAGCAATCTTATTTATGTCACTGCCACTGAGATCTGCATGACCAGAAACATCCTCTCTAACCTATTATAGTTTCCATGCTTTTAACTGAGGTGAGATTTGTAATGTCTTACTAACAGAAATTACAATAGAGATTCAGCCAATATAGCCAATGGATGAAATAAGATTTTGTCTTGTTTTTAAATCAAACTGTTCAGTAGCTCTGGCTGGGGCAGGGTGGTATTTTTGCCACAGAGCTTGGCCCTAGGTATACTATGATTCTCACAGCTTCTTCCTAACCCTACCCTTGAACCTGGAGCTTCCCTGCTTCATCAACTTCAAGGATGTCCCATGGCAAAGACAGAGGCAACAGGGGCTCCAAAGGAGGGAGAGAAGGGAGGCGGGCTGGTGGGCATTGGGAGTCTGGGTTGGGTAAAGCAGGGAGGTTTTGCAACTGCCCTTGCTTGGATGTATGAATTAGTTAAAACTAGCATTAGGAAATCAGACACTGCCTAGCCTATCCCCACAAGACAGAAGAAAAGGAACTCATGGCTGAAGGCTGAGACTTTCATATACACATTCTGAATTAGCTTTCTTCTTGTCCTATGTTCAGAAAATCATTAACATAACTCAGATTAATGTTTTAATTATTTTGATTGTCTAAAAGGGTTAAACTAAGAATTCAGTTAGATTTTTAAGTAGCCGTACTTCGACATTTTTTTTTTTGAGTGAGAATCTTGTACAAGATTTTAGTCAATATAGATTGTTGTTGAGAAAAAAAATGAAATCTATTTTTATTTTAAAAAGAGAGCAAGAGAGCAAGTGAAAAAGAGATCTTATAAATCCTGGCTCAATTCCCAAATGCCCACAAGAGCCAGCACAGGGCTACGCAGAAGCCAGGAGCCCAGAACTCTATTTGGATCTCTGAGGTGACTGGCAGGGATCTGAGTACTTGAGCCACCATCTGCTGCCCCCCAGGGTACACATTAGCAAGAATTTGCACTGGAACTGGAGCGGGGAATTGAACCCAGGCACCTCCCATAGTGGATGTACACATCCCAGGCAATATGTTAACCAGTAAGCCACAACACCTGCCCCTGTTGCTTTTATTTAGTATGACACCAAACTTTGTAGAGGATTTAGTACCAATAGAGTTAAAAATGTTGCAGCATAATTACAAAGGTTACATTTTACCATTTATGGTTACAGACAGAAAATATATAACTGTAGTGTAAAGTTGCCATGGTAACACCTCGATCAGGATTTCTCTCTCCTCTATCAGTCAGTTAACTGGAAGTGAAAACCCCAGAAGGAGACAAGGTTGAAATAAGGATGAAAACTAATGAGGGTATATGGAAAATATTTAATTACATGGAAATTTTCCTAGATATGTTTCCACTATTTTAATTTTATCAAATGTTATTTATATTCTTCTTATCACTGAAAATGTTTTCAGCATAAAAAAAAAAAACTCATGGGTTTTTTGATTTTTTATGTAGTGGAGGTATTGCTGTCATCAGTGTTCCCGAGCCAGGGTAATGGGTAATCCTAACAAACATGCATGCTCTCAATTAAGCAAGTACTTTAATTTGGCCTTGGTGAGCTTCTTAAATGAGCTTTACATTTCATTTAATCACCAAATAAGTCACCTAAATACATGGTCAGAAGCACTGAATTTGTCATAAATAGAATGCCAAAATTTGATGGTAGGTTCTGAAGACAGAAGGAATTTCAACTTTCCATGGTAAAGCAACTGAATATCTCTCCCAAATGGTACCTATTATCCACCCCATTGGCTCAAGCCTGGCAAATGTTAGCAGGCTTTTAAAGAGATCAGAAACTAGACTCTGAGAGCTTGAAAAAACAAAGACATACACCAGTGTTATCTGACAAATTGCTTTGCATCAGGCCTTCTGACAGATCTCACGGTAAAAGAAGTGGGAAGAGGAAAGCATCCACTGGTTCTGACCTTCTGAAAATCTTCCATCATGATGTCACTTGTGTTTTCTTTCAATACAATTCACAATCCCTAGCACATGGTCAGAGCTCAGATTACATAACAGCACAGCATTAAGGCTTAAAATAGAAACATGATATTCTGAAAAGGTACTTAAGCTTACCATAAATTATGAATGAGATATCTGCCCATGATGTCTAAAAGACATTTTTCCACATGACATCAGATTTGGAATTACTGGATTTCCTGCTACTACAATAAAGAATGAATGCAGAAGATGTTTCATGGATAAAAAGACCATGGCTCTGCACACACACACACGTGTACATGCACACACATGCGCATGCACACAAACACTGCTACCAGAGCTTCGTGCTTCTCCCCACCTTTGTTCCCAACATGGCTCCGTTTCCTCCCCTTCTCTTTAAGGATTACCTCAGCCATCCCTTCTCAAGCCTGCTGAAACACACTCTCCACTGCCTCCCTCTCCCGGATCTCTCCTCTTTTGCGGCAGTTTCTACCTATGTGTTGATTATACCCAGGATCCACTCTCAATTAGGATCATCAATCATGCTTAGCAATCCTGACTACAGATGACTCCCCAGAAGACCCTGGGTTTCTTGAAATAGGGACTGAGTCTTATACCTCTCTGTGCTCCTGAAATCTAGCAAAGTACTTTCTCAGCATATAACCAGAGCTCCACAACTGCTTTGGGGAAAAGGAGAGGCAGAGAAAAGAAGAAACAGAGAGAGAGAGAGAGAGAGAGAGAGAGAGAGAATTGTTTCAACAGTCACTGTGTGGAGGAGGTAGTAGGATTCACATCAGACTTTGCAGGGTGGTTCACAGTGGTTGGGTATTAGCATACATTCACCCATTCTAAACATCTCTCATTACAGCTCACTTCTAGCCTGAAACCGCAGCAGCTACATTTTCATTTTTCTGGTTCCTCCTCCACATCTGATATGTAGACACACATCCAGATTCCACTTTCATTGTCTTCTCATTTAGCATTTACTCTGCAGTTATTTCACTCAAAAGACAATACACTTTAAATTCCAGAATTCATCCCTAAATCTGGGTTTCAGACTCCATCTTCTTACCTGAGCACAATCCCTCCACCTCCTAGACATTTCTCAGTGGGAACCACCCCCACCAGCATTCAGATCATTCCAGCATCCCAGATTCACCTGCTCCAATAAAGCACAATTGTGCCTTCCTAAGACTGATCAGATCTTCCCCATTCTGCTTCTGTTTTTTCCTACATTGATTGGTGGCATCGCTCTATTCAAATGTTCCTCCAAGGCCGTGTTACAAGCTTTCCATAGTACATCAGATCTTCCCATCACATGCTCTTCTCGTGAACCCACATTTGATCTTGGCTTTTGGTGATTTGTCCATTCATATTATCCAACTTTGAGGGCTTCAAAGTCCCCCAGGCTGCAGCCACCCTTTGAAGTTCTCTGACCTGGGAACTACCCACCAGGCTGCTAACAGTCGTCACCCAGACATGTCAGCCCCCCCTCTGCTCTCCCTCCTTGAGGAGGCCCCTTGCCCCCTCCTACCCTTCTGGGTGGTAGCCACCATGCAGTTGTCTTTGGGAGATCTTTTGCTGCAAGTGACTCCATCAGCAAACTTGTCAAAGCCCCACCCAAATGAAGCTCGAAGGGTGCTACTGCCACCTCATGGCCATATCTTTTTCCTCACCCATCTCTAATTCAGTGAACTCAGAGGAAGGAAAACACAAGTCAGTGACAGCTTTGATGTGTTAAGTGTAGATGACTGAGTGTTTCTGTTCTTGTGATGTGAGAAAACAATTCTATTTTCAAAGGTAGCATAAAATGTATCTCAAAGAATAAATATATCATCACCTTTAGTTATGATGAGGGTGAGATTTTTTTTAATAGCCTGGCACAGCAAAGAAAGAACCAAACCCATTGATAGAATAGGAATTTGGGAGGGGAGGAAAAAAGAGAGAAAAAGAGATAGAAGATATGGATGAGGGGCTGCTGGGCAAAACAGGAGTAAGTGAAGGCCAATAAGCAACACCCAATGGGTGATTCAAGAACTTACAAGCAGTGGTTTCTAATACTCCATTTTACATCATTTGGGCTGGACTTCTGCAATGTATTTGGACAGATTATGAAAACTGATCCTGGGTTAGTGTGGAGCTGAAAGAACAGAACGATGAGATTTCAGATAGAATGTTTGAAGAGAGTTCATCTCAAAGCCTGGCCTCAAGATCTAAAGTGACCCAATGGGCAAGAACACAGCAATGCAAACTGAAAGAACAGAATGTGCTGAGGGTGCACAGCAGAGGGAGTTTGATGCATTTCAATAGGTTTAGCAATTAGAGCAGAGAGCAAAGGAGAGTGGTGAGGGGTGGAGGCCAGTGGTCAACGCTAAGAATTCAGATCTTTAAGAGCAGTGACAAGTCATTGTGATTGTTATGGAGGAGAATGACACATCCCAGTTACCCTTTTATAAATACCACTCTGGCAATAGATGGAAAAGAAGTGGGTGCACAGACATCAGGATGAATAAAGAGAGAATATTTAGGTGGTTATAGCTATGGTATAGGAGAGACCTGAGGACAAGGACAGAAATGGAGCGGGAGTATGGGTTCAAGAAGCATTTAGGGGATACATTGAGGGAGTTCGCTAATGAGCTGAACATTCGTGGTTATAGAGAAAAAGGTATAAGGAATAGCTTCAAGTTTTCAGGGCATCAAACAGCTGGAAGATAGGAGGATTAACAGAGAGGCAAGTAGGTGAGGATGGAGAATTATGAATTTCATTGTCAATGTGCTGAGTCCGCAGTGCTTTCGAGACATTTATCACTTGAATGTTAAGCAGGCAGCTGGTTGTCCAAGGATAAATCAGAAAGAGGTCTGGAGTACACACGAATGTAGAAAAATTGAACAAAGGGCTATCCTAGGCATTGATGCTGCTGCTGAATGGTACAGCATAAAAGGTGAGGAGAGGGAAGGGAAGGGTAGGGAAAGAAAGGGAAGGGGAGCAAGGGGAGGCTTCATGCCTTTAGGAACAACAACATTTTCTGGCTTGCTACAGGATGATAAGGTAGCAAAGGGGAATAAGGAAGAATGGCTAGAGGAATAAAACCCAGGAGAGCGAGTTGGGAGCCTAGTTTTCAAAAGAGTGAGAGAAGATTTCATAAAGATGTGCTTGGTCAGTGTGCCTTCTGCAAGAACAAGTAGTCATAAGACTGACACATAAATAAGGATGATCAGCAAGGTCATGAATGACATTTCAGAGAGCTGCTTCCATGCACCTGCTAAGAGAAACTGAAAAATGAAAACGGCAAGCATCACCAACTCTTCTGAGAACAAAGGCTGTGATAGAGGGAAGGGAGACAGGTGCCAGCTGGGTCGGCTTGTAAGATTAGGCTATCAAGTTTTTAGGAACTTACTTTTTGATAAAAGATATTTGTACATGGAAAGGGGGAAGAACAATGAAACAGGGGCATGACAGCTAGAAGGAGAGATAGATTAATGTAATGCAGGACAATTGCTATAAAGCTAACAATTTCAGTCTTGATTAAAATGAAAATGTATATTCTGATGGCATTTGCTAAACACAGAGGACAATCTTGTAGAGTGCTTAAATAATGCAAAACACTATGCTAACTCTTTCTGTTCTCAGCAAGAGTACGAAGAAGACAGAGAATATTTTCATCCCAATGGCTCAGAACACAATGATCAAAGAATAAGCTTAGAAATCAGCTAGGGGAGACAAAGGTTTTATTTAAGTTAAAAATATTACAGGCCATGTCTTGCTATCATGAGTTACAGCTTCATTCTTTAATGTTTATCAAAAATGGGGCAAGAGGCTTTCAAAGATATTCAGTGCTTAACTCTAAAATTTCATTTGATTTCCCAGATCTGAACCCTTACTTTCTTTTAAAAACATTTTATTGAAAGACACTATACTTAACAAGAAATGCACAGAGGTGTACAGAAAAGTGAGGGTTTTTTGTCATCTGATCACATTCAAAGCTAACACCCAAATTAAGGGCAAGGCATTACTAACATTACTGAGACTCCCCAGAATTTCCCCCTCTCCATTTCTTTTTATATGTGTGAAATAAGAGTATATTATCATCATTTACATGATGTAATTCCAATTATAACTACATGACTATATATGGAATAATATGAGATCCACATAATTTTTATAATCTCCATAAATATGAGAAAATATGACAGTTTTTTTGGTTCTGGCTTATTTCACTTAACATAATGTTCTCTAGTTGCATCCACATTTTTTGCAAGTGTCAAGATTTCATTCTTTTTATGACTAAGTAATATTCTATAGTGTATATATACCACATTGTCTTTATCCAGTCAGTCATCAATTGATAGACGTCTGAATTGATTCCATACCCTACCTATTGTGAACTGAGCTACAATGAACATGGGGGTACAAATAACTCTTTCAGATCCTGAAGTCATGTCCTTTGGATATATTCCCAAGTGTAGGATAGATGGGTCATATGGTAGATCTAGTTTTAGTTTTCTGAGGAATCTTTATATTGATGTCAGAACCCTTTCATTGCAAGAACCAATGCATATCATACAGAAAGTGACTTGCCTTAGGAAATAGGACTTCTTCTCTAGCTATAAAATATGATTACTTTAGGGGGTTGGCATTATAGCACAGTAGGTTAAGCTGTTGCCTGTGACACTGGTATCACCTCTCAGCACCAGTTTGACTCCAATCCAACTCCCTGCTAATGTACCTGGGGAAGCAGCAGGGGATGGCCCAAAATCCTTGGGACCCTGCACCCACATGGGGACCCAGACAGAGTGTGGGTTCCTGGCTTCGAGAAGACCCAGCCCTGGCCATGTTGGCCATCTGGGGAGTGAACCAGAGGATAGAGGAACTGTGTGCGTGTGTGTGTGTGTGTGTGCGCGTGTCCCTACCTCTGTAACTCTGGCTTTCAGATAAATAAATAAATCTTTTAAAAAAATAAGATTGTTGGGGCTGGCATAGTGGCACAGTAGGTTAATCCTTCGCCTACAGCACCGGCATCCCATATGGGCACCAGTTCTAGTCCTACTGCTCCTATTCCAGTCCAGCTCTCTGCTATGGCCTGGGAAAACAGTAGATTATGGCCCAAGTTCTTGGGCTCCTGCGCCTGCATAGGAGACTAGGAAGAAGCTCCTGGCTTCGGATCGGCATGACTCCAGTCGTTGCGGCCATCTGGGGAGTGAACCAACAGAAGGAAGACCTCTCTCTCTGTCTCTTCCTCTCACTGCCTCTCAAATAAATAAAAAATAAATCTTTAAAAAAAGTTTTAAAAAAATGATTGTTTAAGAAAACTTAAATTTCTCATTTAATCTCCAGTTAACTTCACCAGCTTTGTGTTAATTATAAACACATATATTTAACTAGATAAGTAGACGGATAGAAATGCTGACATAATTACAAATATATGAAAATAGAAACAGACATAAAGATAGACTTACAGGCATAGATGTAAACACAGGGTTGGGGAACCTTTATTCTGCCAGGGGCCATTTAGGTATTTGTAACATCATTCATGGGCCATACAAAAGAATCACATAAAAATTAGCCTGCTAGGGGCCAGCGCTCTGGTATAGTGGGAAAAGCCTCTGCCTGTGGTGCCAGCATCCCATATGGGTGTTTGCTCGTGTCCCAGATCCTCCTCTTCTGATCTATCTCTCTGCTAATGGCCGGAGAAAGCAGGAGAAGATGGCCCAAGTGCTTGGGCCCCCACACCCACATGGGATCCCGAAAGAAGTTCCTGGCTCCTGGCTTTGGATAGGCTTAGCTCTGGCTGTTGTGGCCATTTGGGGAGTGAATCAGTGTATGGAAGACCTCTCTCTCTGTCTCTCCTTATCTCTCTCTGTAACTCTGCTTCTCAAATAAATTAATAAATCTTTCAAAAAAATATTAGCCTGCTATAGATTCATTGAATTTTGAGTCTCACCTGTGGTTGCCTTGGCAGGGCCAGACCAAATGATCTCACAGGCCTTAAACAGCCTTCAGGCTGGATGTCCCCCACCCCTGGATAGCTAAAGGTACAATATCACGTGTGCTACACAGAGAGGGGTGGATGGGCGAAAATGAAAGTTCAGGAAAATATTACATGGTGAAAAAAACAAAGGTTCATAAAATGAAGAACAGAAAAGTGAGTGAGGAGGCTGGACATTGTAGAACAGTGAGCTAAGCCCCAGCTAGGGATGCCAGCATTCCATATAGGAGCGCCTGATTAGAATCCCAGCTACTCCATGCTTCCAATCCAGCTTTCTGCAAATGCCTCCTTGGAGGCAGCAGATGATGGCCTAAGTACTTGGGATCCTGCCACTCATGTGAGAGACCAGGATAGAGTTCCTGGCTTTGGCCTGGTCCATACCTGGCTGTTGCAATCACTTTGGGAGTGAACTAGGAGATGGAAAATTCTCACTCTGCCTCTCCCTCTCTCTCTTCCTCTCCCTCTCTACGTCACTCTGAATTTTAAATAAATAAATAAAATCTTTTAAAAAGGGTGTCAGTATTAAGGGTGATTTGTCTTGCAGAAAATGGGAGGAGAGGGAAAAGGTGGAAGGATACAAGTGTAATAGGGAAAGATAAAAGTAAGTGAATGTAGCATAGAATTATCAGCTGGTGTTAAAATTCATAGTCCTCCATTTTAATCTATTCTTGACTTATTTTCATTTTCTTTTTGTGCTCTTCTGGGTACAAAGATCTCTTTGTGAAGTTTTTACTCCCTTTCATCATTTAATGATTGCTTGTATTTTTCAGCATTTACTAAAAGGCTATTTACCAGCCCTGAGAAGGCAATGGCATGAAAGGTGAGAAACACAAGCTGTACTTTGAGCTCTTCCAAAGAAAGCACTTTAGAAATCAAAGGCACTGCTATATGGTTATTATTCCATCCTTGCCTGAAAGCTTGGCATGACATTATTTCTGATCCTCCAAGAGCAGTCTTTCAGTTTAGCCATTATATTAATAATCTGTGAGTCCAAAAAAAGGAATGGATATCTAAATTGATCAGCCCACCCCAATAATCTCCTATTTCCCTTAGTTGCAATGCTGTGGTTCTGAGCCAGGAATCAGAAATACAAGCATAATAACTCATTCCATCTTCCATATAAATCAGATCCAGCAATGCATAAACTGTAGGGGCACTTAGCCAAGCACTGTCAGTTCTCCACAAATGAGATCCGCGTGCTCAACAGGCAAGGAAAGCATGAGATGTCAACTCAGGAGCACTCCTTCCATATATTTGAACATAGTTGTATAGCCAGTCACTTATTCACATTAATATTAGAAATAAACAGAAAAAAATAAGATTTTGGAAATAAGTCATAAATATCTCTAAGAAAAGAACCAGTTGTTTATCATGATAAGACTGGATGGATCTTAACAGTACTTGGGGAAAAATTCTTCCTAATAGAAGTCCTAAGCAACATTTTCCCTGCTTTGCAGCTCCATGAAAGGTAGAATCAAGAGAGGACTATCTAACAGCTTAAGAGAAAGAACATTTTAAATCAGAAATATAACCCATGCTTGTTTTTTCACATATTTGCGAGTCATCTGTAGACATCTTAAAAAAGAAAATATTTTAACAGAATGTGGATCTGATTCCAAGTTGTGATTGTTCAATATGTTCAATAATTTAATTATATGTAGATGTAGATACAGATGTAGATGTAATGAAAAGAATGAAGCCCAACTTGTGCTTTTGAATCTACTGACCAACTAAAATTTATGTTCTTATAGATTCAATATAAATTATAACAAAATCCATTCATTTCCAAGTATTGCTATTATTTAGAAATTTAAGAGATATTAGAAGACTGCATGGCAAAAGAAATTTTCAGGAAATAAACTAAGCTAATATGAAACAAGCACATAGTTTAATAATCTTTTTTCTAATGGTTGGGATTGGGAAAACACATCCTGTTAAAACATGGAAATATTTGGTGAAGATATTCTAACAGTTGGGACAGGGAAACATTTTTAATTACCTGAAAGCCAAGCCAAATCAGAAACTAATTTCTCTTCCTGTGTTTGTGGTGCCACACTATAGGAATTCTGTATTTGCAGAACAGGCTTCTTTGAAGGCTAGACCACAGGTTTTATGTTTTATTCACTGATACATCCAAATGTTCTAGAACAATATCTGGCATACAATCACCATTTATTAAATTGAATTATTGTTGCTATTCCTAGCATAGAAATTGTAGAACAAGGTGTCCTCCTCCTGCTCTATAAATTTAGCTATAACTATTGTGCTCAAAAAAAACCAGAAAGTTCGAAACACTAATTTATCACTTAGCATTTACAAGGAACTTGCTACACATCTCCCCACCCAGTTGTTTGGCTTTAGCACAACCTGGAAGAAGCTGAGCACCAGGAGCCCACATTGGACCCCTGCCTGGGGTTTGACCTGCATCTCTCCCTAGCCCACCATTAAGGACTGAATTGTGTCCTACCAACTAAACAAATGCGTATGCTGAAATCCTAACCCACATTTCCTTAAAATGTGACCTTATTTGTTAAAAGTTTCATTGAAGATGTCATTAGTTAAGTTAGGATGAGGTCATACTGGTATAGGATGGAGCTCTAATCCAATAAGACTGGTGGCCATATGAGAATGGGAAACTAGACCTGACACACCATAGCGAGAGTACCAGGTGAAGACTAAGACAGAGATTAGAATGATGCTTGTGCAAACCATGGAAAGTCAAAGACTACCAGGAAACCACCAGGTGTTGGGGGAGAGCACGGAACAAATTCTCAAGCCCTCAGAAGAAAACATCTCTGTAGATACCTTGATCCTGGACTTCTACCTTCAGAACTCTGGTAAATAAATGTCCTTGTTCAAGCCACCAGTTTGTGGCACTTTGTTATGGCAATACCAGGAAACTAAGACAGCTCCTTGTAGCTTGTTAGCTCTTCACCAGGGTCACTCACACTCCTGCACTCACTCTCACTGGGCATTGAATCATTCAGAGCTTAGAGTTCACAAAATCACCCCCCATTCACTCCATAGCATCCACAATTACACATTGCCAATGTTGCCTATGTGCATAGTGACGACATACAAACACTTCCTCTTACCTTCTGCTGGCTCCTGTGCTGGGGGTGGCATTATAACCAGGAGGAGGAGGTGGAAACCAGGACTGTCTGTTGAGAAATGACATCAATCATAAACATGGCTTTCAAGGCTGATCCCACCCACGTGCTGTCAAGGAAACGCTGAAAATAATTTGACAGTTAACAAAGACATGAGTTTACTTTTATGCAAGGCCTTAGAAATAAAACAAATGATATTTCATTAATGAAATAGGAAGTGACTGTCCTATATTTCCCCCAAATAAACTGCTTTTCTCATTTCCTTTCACACTGAACAATGTGGATGTTTCTTTAAAAAGAAATCTGACGCAAATCTAGCAAAGAATACAATTGTTAAATATAGACAGCAGGTTCATGGGCGTTAATCATGCTTTTCTCTCTAGTGTTCTGCATGTCTGAACTATTAATAGAAGTGGCAAAAATCTTATGTTCTACTCAAAATATAATATTTTAAACTATATGTGGTACAAAACTCCAAAAAAAAATACTGAAAACATAAATGAACACCACTGCAATGCTAATCATAATTTTAACCTCAATTAGGAAAATGTCCTCACACTGCAAGAACAAAATTTTAATTGGTACCAATAGCTAAGGGGTCTATCTAAAAGACTAAGATTTGGACCAAAAATGAAGATGTTGAAAGAAGAGCAATACAGATTAGAGAAGGCAAGGTTGGGATAAAGAGGTCAGGAAAGCTGGCTTTAAATCCTTGACATACATCTATATTCCAAGGCACCAAAGCACTGAACTAAGACTTCATGGGATCCCCCCCAAAGCAGACTTCAGCTTACTGTAAGGGTAAGTACTACCCATGAGAGCTGGTCAGAGCTGTAGCCCCAAACAGTGAGAATCTTATCACTGGCTTCAGTGGTCATGAATTATGCCTAATCTGTCAGAGGAAGGTTCTTGTACCAAGTAGAATACTGAACTAATCTTAAAATTCTTTTCCTCAGGGCCAGCCCTGTAGCACAGCGGGTTAAAGCCCTGGCCTGAAGCCATAAGGGCGCTGGTTCTAGTCCTTCCTGCTCCTCTTCCAATCCATCTCTCTGCTTAGCCTGGGATAGCAGTGGAGGATGGCCCAAGTCCTTGGGCCCCTGCACCCACGTGGGAGACCCGGAAGAAGCTCCTGGCTCCTGGCTTCAGAACAGCATAGCTCCAGCCATTGTGGCCATCTAGGGAGTGAACCAGCAGATGGAAGACCTTTCTCTCTGTCTCTACCTCTCTCTGTAACTCTGTCTTTCAAATCAATAAAATAAATCTTAAAAAAAAAATTCTCTTCCAATCTAGGAATCTGTTAACAAAACGTTAAAGGGACATGAAATTTAGATTCAATGGAAATGTGAATCACATTTTCTGAGACTCTAAAGATAGAATCAGAACCCGACTACAGGGAAAACAGAATCAGTCATTTCTCTCCAGGAGATCTACAGCAGCACCAAGGCAAAGTCAGAAAGTACACTGCAAACACATAGAGCTTACCCTGCACCAGGCTGGTCCTAGGTGCAGGCAAAGAAAATAAGAAATGTTAAAAGCACTGAGGTTTACAAATGCTTGGTTGCCATTTGCATCATGATCCACCAGCACTGTTATCTTCAAATGTGAAAATCTCTTCCACCATCATGCTCTGTCTCATGAGGAATATTCTGCTACCACAAGTCATTCTTCCCCAGACACATGTAGAAGCAGGTGTTTAGCCTAGAGGTTATGTTACCCATGTCTTACACTGGAGTGCCTGTGTTTGATTTCTGGCTCTGGCTCCTGACTCCAGTCTCCTGCCAGGGCAGACCTTGGGTGGCCATAGTGATGACTCAAGTAGTTGAATCGCAGCCACCCACACAGAAGACCTGGGTTAGTTCAAGGCTCCCAGCTTCAGTCTGGCCCAGTCTTGGTTCTTATGGGCATCTGAGGAGTAAATCAGCAGATAGGAGCTGTGTGTGTGTGTGTGTGTGTGTGTGTGTGTGTCTGTCTCGTATTCTCCCTCTCCATCTCTGCTTCTCAAACTAAGATAGATAGATAGAAGTCAGTGCCAACAGATCACTGGAGGCCACAGAGAGGAACTTAGAGGAGGAGGAACATGAACACAAATAGGTGTCACCAGACAGGGTCTTTGACTCTGTCCTAGAAGAGCCAGCCCAACCTACAGAGCAGAGGAGGCACCTACAGATGCAGGCTGGTTACAGGAGTCTGGCAACAAAGGCCCTCATCAATCATTATTTCAGGCTGAGGCATTCCTTGTAGTAGGACTCCATGGAATCTGTGATCTGCAAGCACCTATCCTGTAACATCTAACCTTTATCACTACAAATGTCACCTGGAAATTCAAGGCCCTCAGGGAAAGGGAGAGAAGAACATGTACTGAAAAAAAAAAAAAAAAGATATTGGAGTAGGGGAAAGGACAGAAGTTTGAGGACAGCAGAATGTAGGGATCCCCAGGAAGGAGTCTAGGTGGGTAATTTTGTTCAGAGATGAACACAGTACTGTCCCTCAGGGGGTGTCACAAGCAACTCACCATACCTCTTTTTCTTTACAGGGGTGATAGCGGAGGGTGAGGATGTGGTAGTGGCGATGTTTGTACTCAACAGACTGCTGGGCTGCCTGAGAAATGACAAGCATAACAGAACATCACGTTCCCCTACCTTACTCATTCTGCCCACCTATAAAAGACCTTAGAACCATCCATGTTCTCCCCTCTCTCTGTCCACAACAAAGAATCTCATTTGTGGATGGAAGACACAAATAGAAAATTCTTTCATAGTTTATCTATTTTGTAAAGTGTCACTCTCATATAACTAGCTAAAACTGAAAGAATAGTCATTTAATATAACATTAATTGTCTGAAATTTAGGCCAATGAATTCTGGTATGCTGTGGATTATAATTCTTTAATCCTGTGAGTAGGTCATGACTAACAGAACGACACTGCAATTTTTACATTAGATGCATTAAGAATATTTTGGAAAAATGTCACTTTAAATCTCTCTTAAGCATTTATTAACATATGTAGACCCTCAAATAATGGAAGCAACCGAGGTATGCCTTAGGAACTGAGAGAATGGTCCAGTGTGAACATTACTTTATGCATAAATATAAATTTAATATTAATTGCACTTTAAAATCCACCTAATTTGGACCACTTACAGCCACCAGGAGTATGTTCCAATAGACTTAACGTCAGACCTATGATCTCATGACCTATTTCTCTCTGAAGGAGGACTTGTAAAGGTGAAGGGAGTTTAGGGAGGGAAGTGAGATGGAGGGAAGAAAAGAGGTAGATCCTGGAGGAGTAGGGGAAAATTGCTGCTGGGGGAAAAGTAAACAGGCTAGATTTTAAAAAAAGAAGAATGACCTAAGCTTTGGTGTCTGTTTAGACAAGGGATGGCAACCTTTTTCTATGAAAGTCCAGAAAGTAAACCTTTGAGTGCATGTCCACCACTTCAGGCTCTGTCCTCTACTGCTCACTGTGCCAAAGCCACAGTGACTTTGACCACAGGAGCTTTGGCCTGAGGGTGTAACCCTGGTTTTTCTCGACACAAACACAGTTCCGTTAGAAGTATACGTACGACTTGGTTGCTTCTGGTGGTTTAAACGTGGAAATGCTCCTGGTAAGAGAAGAAAAAAAGAGCAAAGTTTGAGCAGCAATGAAGAATTAATACTTGCATCTATTTGTAATTACTCATGAATTTAGAGCAACTAGTAAAAGTTGGATATGATTTCAGAGAAAGAAAAAACAAAGCCTCAGTATTTTAATAAACTTGGTAAGATGATGTCATGATTTACTTTTGTCTCTTGAATTTAGATTCCAAAGGAAAATTTTTTTCTCCAGAAGACTCAGTATCTTTTAAGACCAATGTTTATAATTTGTGGGATTCAGTCATTTTCTGTAGCCAAAAGAATGTAAAATTTGTATTTGCATGTGTTTCATCATCTTGCCAGCAGGGCTTCTTCTATAAAATCATAAATGTGGTAAGCATGACAACATGAAGCAATGGATTTTCTTGATTTTTAAGTCAGAAAACAAGAGCAGAAGTAAAGTTTTCTACACCAGAACTTTTGTGTTAAAAATTTAAAGGATGACAGTTAACAGGAAGATCTTAAGTCAAATTAAAGATTTGTAAGTAAATACGTAAATTCAGAAAAAAGATTGTCCTTGAGCCTTCCCCAAAGTTAGTAGACACTGGTACCTATTGGTTAGTTGGTTATCCAAGCTATTGGTCTTATAGGTTTTGGCTGCACCATTTCTGTCTGAGATCCTTTGTAAAGAAATAAAACAAAAGTCGGGATAAACATTAAGATTATTAATTCCTTTCAGACCTCTTTAATGCTACAATCCTTCACAACATCATCTGTCTCTTGTAAATAGAACTATTTTTTTAAGCATTGCCCATTTGAAAATTTTACAAAATATCATTTTTGACAAAATATAGTTATATAAATAGTTGTGACAAAATATAGTTATATATTTTGGTATAGTTTGAAATTTTAAAAGCATTATGCTTTTTGCTTGTTTGTCTTTCAGATTTACTGAACATTTAATTCATTAATTATTTTTAAATTCATTATGGGAGTAAAGGCACACATAGCATGATTAATCATGTTTAAGAAATGTTTTGTGGCATAGACAATTCACGAATTTGCCACACTCATTTTCTTTTTCTTCTGGGAGCATGTACAGTCCGTATTTCCTGACTTCATGGCAATTGCATTGAAACCATTGGACTGAATTCTAGACCACAGAACATGGGCAGAAAAGTTATTTGCCACTTTTAAAGCCATCATAAAACCTCCTGAATAATATTCCAAGCTCTTTCTTCCCCTTCTGTTATGATGTTGGTGCCTATGGGTTGAGGACAGGCAGGATTCAAAACATGGAAAGAACTTAGGCCCCTGAGTCACTGCATGGACTATAGCATACTACACCAGATTCTTATGAGTCAAGAAGTTGTCCTTCTGTAAATCATCTAGATTTGTCAAATTGATTATTCTACCTTAACAAATTAGTCTACTTTGATCACTACACTCATTTAATAAGCCCTAGTGGCCAACAGATGTCTTAATCTTTCACATCTCAGGTCTCCTTAAGGAGGGTACGTCTAGAAAAGGTATGTTTCTCTGCCTGTGGCTCAGGAAACCTAAATTAGTAATGTTACCATTCCATACCAGTAGTGAGGTCTCTTGACTGCAGCCCCTATTCCTTCCTTCTTTGCCTAATGTTACATAAGGAAGTTCCTCCTGGGACCTGGGCTGCCTTCTGGAACATTCTCCAGGCTTTCATGAAACTAGAACATAGCCCAGTTAAGCTAAGGAAAATGAAGTCAGCCAGACTCTTCTGTTGTCTTACACTATAGGTCTACCATAACTTCCCCTAACCTTCAGCTTTCACCATCAATTTTAGGCCAAGATTTTACATAAACTACTCTTACGACTAAGATGGATACTTACTTGGCCTCTCTCAAGAAAAATGTCAAATGGGGGAAATATTATCAAAAGCTAAAGATGTCATTTGACATGTGTAACCAAAATGCCAGGTGATGACTGTAAAGCTTTAGGTTTCTATACATCAACCCCTAACACAGTTTTGTTTACAGTACACAATACCAGCAAACACTAGCCCTGAAATGCAGAAAGGAAGGATGAGTAACTGGTATTTGGAAATCCAGAGCTCCGAATTCTCCCTCCACAGACTCTTTACAAGACACGCAGTGAGATGAACAGAATCAAAGAACCAAATACCAAAAGCTCATATTTAAGGTACTCATCAGGCCAAAAATTAGGCTCATAACTTCTACACTCACTGAAGTCAACCTCTGAGTCATTTAGATTTCGAGGACCCTACAATGAATCATTGTGAATAACACAGGTGAAATATCAGCTCATCAGAAATCTTAAATCCTGAGTCTTCCTTGGAAACCCTACTTGAATTTTACAGCTGTCTATGAGTCTTGGGGAATTGCTACTCTTGGGAACTGGATACAACAGCCTGCTGAAAGTAAATGGAACCTCAATATCAAGGTTCTGAAGGAAGGATGATGTTAAAATTAAATAAAGTTAATAAAAATTACACAGTGTGAATCCATGTGGGGAACACTACACATGGTGAAAAGATAGCTACATTCTACTACTACTTCTTGGTCATTTAAGATTTTCTCTCCACTCTCAGGCCATCCCTACAAGGTATGAGTAACTTTTTTCATTTTGTAGATAAATAAATGGAGGCTCACAGGAGTTGGATGAATTGTTCTTGGTCACATTACTAGGAAGAAGCCTATCTCCAAAGTCTTCTCACTGGAGCCCAATGTCATTCATACATGTTATTCTGCATTGTAACTGCCCCCAGAACTCATATATTAGCTTAACATGTCTCTCTTTAGTTCTCATTCTTCATCTCTTATAATTTCTTCTATGCCACCGTGAGGGCAAGTCAATCTGTGGTAATGGAGACAACCCTAAACACCATTCGAATACATATGTCACTTTTTTAAAAGATTTATTTATTTTATTTGAAGGGCAGAGTTACAGAGAGGCAGAAGGAGAAAGAGAGAGAGAGAGGTGTTCCATCCGCTGATTCACTCCCCAGATGGCTACAACAGCTGAAGCTGTGCTGATCTGAAGCCAGGAGCCAGAAGCTTTTTCCAGGTCTCCCACATGGGTGCAGGGGCCCAAGGATTTGGGACAACTTCTACTGCTTTCCCAGGCCATAGCAGAGAGCTGGATTGGAAGTGGAGCAGCCAGGTGTCCAATTGGTGCACATCTGGGATGCTGGCACTGCTGGCAGCAGTTTTACCTGCTATGCAACAGCGCCAGCCCCATAGGTCACTTTTTATGGCTGAAGAGATTAATTTTACATTTTCCTGGAAATAAGTTCCTGCCAACTTATTTTATATTGGTTGTTTTAATAGAAATTAGTCTTGAAGACAGGTAATAAACAGTTTAAGTAGTTATATAATCAAACCAAAGGAGAAGTAATACTTCCACAATAGAACACAAGGGGGCTCCCTAACCTAGGTTTCCCAAGCAAGTCATTGCACTACCTGCAGGGTTTGGGCCATCCATGGATGATAAAGTATTATTGTTGACATATTTATGTTTCTTTAGGACACCTCATATTTTTATCCACACATGTATATTTTAAAAGTGAACTCTTTACCTGTAAACTCAGTACTTTTCTCATAGTAATAAAACGAGTACAATATTACTAAAGTGCATGTGCACACATACACACATACAGCTGGTATACTGATCATCTTCCTCCTAAAATGATTTCAATTCTAGACCTCAGAAATGGTCTGCATTGCAAAAATTTGGCTCCTTCTAAAAAGACCTGCCATTTGGATTGATTTCTGTGTTCTCTGCCTCACATCACTTTTCATATTAACTGCCTTGGGAATGAACCAGCCAGGTTATTTCTCCCAAAGTTGCTACTGATCTCTGCATAAATAAAATGAAGATTTATATAGGTGATTCAGAATCTTACTGTATATTAGAATCACTTTGCAAGTTGATGAAAATGTCTGAGTCCTACCTCAAGCTAATTAAATCAGAATTGGGGAGTGAGGGAAGGCAGAAACATGCTATCTATGAAGTTTAGAAGCTCCCACAATGATTCTAGTTAGCAGCTAAGGCTGAAAATTATTCAACCAATTTGCCTGTGAGTCACATCCCAAGCTTCATCTTGATTGTCCTGATAAGAACTTTCAGATACCCATCCTATAAAAGCCTCAAAGCTAGCCATGTGGCTACTTTTCTTGGACCTTAATTATCTCACTTTAAAAAACATTTCTAGAAATATGGTTTCTTCCTTAGATGAGATCTTCTTACCAACTCATTTTGACATAGCTTTTTTTTTTTTTTTCAGACAGAGTAGACAGTGAGAGAGAGAGAGAGACAGAGAGAAAAGTCTTCCTTTGCCGTTGGTTCACCCTCCAAAGGCCGCCGCGCTGATCCGATGGCAGGAGCCAGGTACTTCTCCTGGTCTCCCATGGGATGCAGGGCCCAAGCACTTGGGCCATCCTCCACTGCACTCCCTGGCCACAGCAGAGAGCTGGCCTGGAAGAGGGGCAACTGGGACAGAATCCGGCGCCCCGACCGGGACTAGAACCCGGTGTGCTGGCGCCACAAGGCGGAGGATTAGCCTAGTGAGCCGCGTCGCCGGCCTTTGACATAGCTTAAAATGAAGAGAAAGGCCAGCTGTCTCAAAGACAGTGATAATTGTCTCCACTAGGGAGATGGTTTTGCAAGCCAATGACCAATACAGAAGTGCATACATTTGCTACATTAAACAACACTGGCATGGTATGAATATCAAGTCAATTAGATGGTATAAGTTTCAGTTTATCTGCTTAGAATCCAGTAGGTTCCATTTTCCTCTACAATAGCAGCATACCTTTAACCTCAGGAAGTGAATTCAACTATCAGTGGCCATGGGTACCCATTGTGCCTTGATTCCTATCATGGATGTTAACTTTGCCCTAGGAATCTCGATCAAAGCTTGGCTAAAAATGTGATTTTTGGCATTTATACTCCAACATGAATAGATTTTCTCACCTTTTCTCTGCAGAGATGAGCCCTTTCTCCCTACAGAGGAGGGAACCATCAACAGATACAATGTAGTGCAATCTTTCCATAAGCTATATGGTGACTTGATTGCCAAAAGAGTATTTTCACGTTCTAAAGAGCTAATGTCTTTATAGACAGCAGATCATAACTATTGCATGATTAATGTTTACCATCCTGCCTCAAAGTAGTTGTACAGAAATTGCTATTTCTCCACCATCAGAATGGAAGGCTCAAAAGTTGGAACAAGGATTATGCATATTCACAAAATTAACTGCATTCTCCACTTCTAACAGAACTTATAGATGTCATGCAGTGCCCACCCTATAGATACTCATATCAGTATCTGAAGAGTTTCACTACTAACCTACTATTTGCAGGATTTTAGACAAACAATGCTATGTACTCAAGATTTTGCAAGTTTTAAGGAAGACAATTCCCTGGAGACAAAAATGAAAATTGTTTAAACCTTGTATTGGCAAACATTTAAACACTCCATTTAAATACTTTATAGCTTTGTAAGAAATGGGCTGTGATATGCTTTCTGCATTCTACTTGCATTATTCAAAGCAACTTACCTGTCCAAAGTGTCATCAGATCTGTACCGACTCAGTGTGGCTTTTGGCTCATCTCTCTCATTTATCTTCCTGTAGCAAAAATAAGTACCAGAAGATCAAATAAATTAGAGAAAGTAGTTTATAAAACTTGTCATTCATTTAGCAAAATCTTAACCTACTAGGTAAGAAATGTACATTTTACCAGGGGAATACAGATTTTGAGTAACCAGGTCTTCCAAGGTTTGGATTTGGCTAGAATAAATCAAGGCAGGCTCAATTTCCTAAGCTAATAAAAGATCCTTTGCTGGCTCCCATTATTTCTCACTATAACATAACATATTCAAATTGGGGATAAGGATACAAAAAGCAAAGAACCCAACATGCAAAATGGTTTCTAACACATACTCTTGCCAATATTGTTTTCTACATAATGGGAACTCAATCCCTTACAATCAGCTCTGTTGTGTTTGCAGTGTTAGCAGTGCCACCAGTCTACACAGTGAGCTAAATTCTGAACTATTTTATTCAACAATGAGCACTGTAAACAGCACTGAAAGTAAACAACTCACTGGCAAAAGAAAGGGAGGGACAGGCAAGAAAGGAAAAGAAGCAAACAGGAAAAGCTGGAAATAAATGACAAGAAAGTGGGAGATGAGAGAAAGGATAGCTATGGGGAAGAGAGAAAAAGAGTGATAAGAAGAAATGAGGAGAGGAAGCAGAGAGAGGATGGATGAACAGAAGAAAATGGGGGAAGGAAGAAGGCAAGAAAATAAGGAAAGAAAAAATAGGATATTCAATGGTAGAAATCATGATCATGGGACTGGTAACTAATCACACAGGAAAAAAGGCCTGTTTAATGCTTCATCTAAGCCTGTAGATAGGGAAAGTAAGCTCTTTGTGGGAATTATATCATAATTTGTTGTGTTTTCATTTCAAACCATTATTTGATGGCAATATATTAAAGAACTGAATCAGAAGTAGTACAGTGACTGGATATTTACGTTGTAATTTGTTCATATTTTTTAAAGATTGATTTATTTATTTGAAAGAATTACATAGAGAGAGAAGGAGAAGAGAGAGAGACAGGTCTTCCATCCATTGGGTCACTCCCCAGTTGGCCACAACAGCCGGAGCTGCACCGATCTGAAGGCAGGAGCCAGGAGCTTCCTTTGGGTCTCCCACATAGGTGCAGGGGCCCAAGGACTTGGGGCATCTTCCACTGCTTTCCTAGGCCACAGCAGAGAGCTGGATTGGAAATGGAGCAGCCAGGACTTGGACTGGCTCCCATATGGGATGCCAGCACCACAGGCGGCGGCGGCTCTACCCACTATGCCACAGTACTGGCCCCTGTAATTTTTTCTAAACATAAGGGGCAGGTGTTTGATGTGGCAGTCAAGATGCTACATCAGATACTCACATCCATATCCAAATGCCTAATTCAAGTCCAAGCTTTGTTCCCCGTTCCAGCTTCCTGCTAATGGGCACTCTGGGAGGCAGAGGCTCGATTAGCTGGGTCCCTGCCATGCAGAGAGCGTTCCCATATTGACTTTCTGGCTCTGAGCATTATGCTTGCTCAGTCCTGACCATTGCTTACATTTTGTGAGTGAGTGGACAGGTAGTAGCGCACTGTCTCTCCCTCTCTCTCTCCTCCCCTACTCTCTCTGCATTGAAAATAAAAATAAATTTTTTAAAAAATGTGTGGCAAATTTTCACTGAGCAGATCTTTAGAGGTAAGCAATATACAAGTACTGTGTTGATGACTATGAGGAAGTATGGACTCAATTAACCATAGATGCTACCTACACAGAGTCAGAGAGACAAGTTAGATATACACATTCGAGGATAGAAAGTATCATAGAAAAGGTTCAGGTATGGTGCAAGAAGTGATAAGTTGAGGTAGCTGGTTTCCAGATGTAAGAATTAAACAAAGCTCGATGGAGGAGGTATAGCATGAGCTGGGCCTGGGAAGATAAATAGATATGAACATTCTTAAACAAAGGAAGAAGGAACAATACCCGTCAAGGCAAGAAATGGGTAAAGAAAAATTCCTAATGCAATTCTTCAAGTTTTTGAAGGAAACCTTGGAGTGAAATTCTGGTGTGGTTCACTAGCATGCACGTTTGAATGCAAATAGACAAAGGAGGGCCCCTCACACACCTTTACAATAGCACTATCCATATATACGTATAGTACTGCAGTTTCAGCTCTTTTTCCATGAAAGCAGCAGCTCCTTAAGGTTATGTCTTAGGACCTGTCACAATGGCAGCACATAGTAGGTGCTCCAAGGGGGGTGCTAAGTAAACACCAAAGTGAATAAAGCATTGAAAATGGACAGTAAACTGACAAAGGCTATCATTTTGGTAAGCAGGAGAAAAATAATCTCCCTGCTCTTTTAGGTAAATATATTCTGTGATATTAGTTGTAGGTCAATGGGAAAATGGCTAGACCTTACAAATTTTTGTTACTGAACATAAAAATTGATGCGCTACTTTAGTCAAAATACTGGTCAGCAAGTGTAAAGGCTTATAAAACATGTTGCATGGGGCCAGCACAGTGGCGTAGTTGGTAAAGCCGCCATCTGCAGTGCTGGCATCCCATATGGGCACTGGTTTGAGTCCCAGCTGCTCCACTTCCCATTCAGCTCTCTGCTATGGCCTAGGAAAGCAGTGGAAGGTGGCCCAAGTCCTTGGGCCGCTGCATCTGTGTGGGAGACCTGGAACCTGGAAGAAGCTCCCTGCTCCTGACTTCAGATCAGTACAGCTCTGGCTATTGAGGCCAGCTGGGGAGTGAAACAACAGATGGAATATCTCTCTCTCTCTCACTGCCTTTCAAATAAATAAATAAATCTTTAAAAATGTAGCATATTCTGCTATAGTTTGAGTATGTTACTCGAAAGTTCCTGTGTGTGAGAAACTTAATCCTCAACTTCATATGCTACTGGTATTGGGAGGTAGGGCCTTTGGGAGGTAATCAGGGTTAGATGAAGTCATAAGGGTAGAGCTCCAATGGTGACATAATTGGCTTCAACAGAAAGGAAAGAGAGACTTCAGTTGGCACGCTCTGCCCTCTCCTCATGTGATGTACCTTGACTGTGAGATGATACAGCATGAGGCCCTCACCAGATGCCAAGCAGATGCTGGATTCAGGCTCTTGGACTTCCCAGCCTCCAGAACCACGAGCCAAATAAACTCTTGTTCCTTACAAATTTCCTGGCCTAAAATATTTTGTTATAGCAACAGAAAACAAACTAACATGTATACCAAGAATCTGAAGCTTAGTTTTCTTCTTACAATTCCAAACAATTAGCTGTATCCTCCAATGTCTCCAGAGAAAGGTAAATAAAGGCAAGGAGCAATTTCCACTGTTGACTAAACCCAAATGATCAGCCTCCCCTAGTTTGATGAAATGAGGGCCATCTGAGAACCCTGCTTTAACCTTCAAAATCATGAAAACTAAGGAGGAGGCATAGGTAGATAGTCTGCCAGGTCACACAACAGTAAATTGGCTGAACAAAGAATAGTCCTGGAAAATGAAACAGTTACCTTGTATAAAGGGTTGTAAGCTTAACACCTTTATTATAACAGGTAAAAATGTGAAAAGACTTTAAAAAGTTAACAAAACTTCACTAATGAAAGTTTCCATAATAGACAAAGTCAATGTGTCTCTCTAACTTTTATAAATCTACAACATGAAAGACAATCCCACGTTTTTACTAAGTACTTCAATAGACACAAGCTACTGAACCAGATAAAATGTGGTTCTGCTACCTAACTAGGTTCTTCAGATAGGTGTCATTGCTTGTATATGTGTGAGCATAAATGTGCTTTAGAGAACATTATTTATTTGGTCAACCTAGATTATTTACATCATAGTGATTGCTAATTTTGTCTGAATTTTCCTACTAAATGGCATTTGTGAGTCTATTTGTCAGTGAGGATCATCATTTTCCCACAGGTGCAGGAGATTCCATGCAGCAATGTACTGTCCCATAAAGCAAGTAAACTCTGGGGTTGTTAGCTCTTCAGGATTGACAGAGAAGTTATCAGGTCATGCTGCTTTAAGTGTCCTTTCCCTACACATCAGGAGGACCATCTTAGTGGGGTGGGTCAAGGGTTGATTATGTTCCACCCTGAGCTGTTGCTCTGAGAGCACAAAACTGGAGATGCACTTGTCCCCAAGGAAATCCCTGATACTATTGAAGATACCCCTTCATGTGCCCAGAACACTGGGAAAGCCTGAGGCTGGCTAAAAGTCTTCAGCTATCCTATACAAGTCCTCTCTCAAAGCTACCATCTTTGTGTTTAGGCTAGCAATATAACACACCTTTTTGTTCCTGCTAATGATGTGAAATACTCACCTGTCCAAGGCATCATGAGAGTTGTGTCGGTTGAGCACCACCCTACCATAATTTTCATCTCTGAGAAGAAATAGTAAAATTATATCACACCATAAAGTTGCCACATAGGAGTTAAGCACGGAACAAAAGAGAAGGGAGAGAACTCACAACGTTTGGCAAGGTTAATCATTTGACTTCAGGCATAAGAACACAACCATGAATCTGCTTTAACCAGTCACTACTTGCAAGAGCATGGTAAAAAGAAACAAGTTTGTCAGTACAGAAGATCATTTATCTCATGAGATTTCCACATGATTCAACAATGAATGAGTGTTTTGTTTCGTTTTGTTGTTGTTTTATCACAGTGTGGGAATACAAGGCCATCGACTTTGTATATATTAGAAGAGCTCTTTTTCTACAGGAAGGCAAAAAAAGACTTCCACAAATATTGTTGAAGTTCAATTAATTCCATTATATCTAGATATTTTAATGGACTTGGCAGTTTTCTTTGACAAATTGTAGAAAAGCAAATACTGGTATTTGTGGCTAACAACATTCTCGGGAGATTAAGCCTGTTTTTGAACTATGAGAATACATAGCTCTCTGTTTGGTCCTTAAAATAACCCTATGAATTAAGCAGGGTAAATACTGTCATATCCAATTCACAGATGAGAAAACAGAGCATGGATTTTTCTTAAGACCACAAAGTCAGCAAGTGATAGATGTAGATCAGGGTCGCGGATCTTTTTATTCCAAGCTTTTGCTTCTCTTACTGGCCAACTCTGCAACACACTTTTATACGTAAAATTCCCAAGCCATGTCTTTCTTATTTAGTGCACTAGCCCTGAAAGTACATGCAATTTCAGGAAATGTCAAAACATGTAGTAGAGTTCTTGGACTTGAGCTAAAGCCAAGAGTAACCACCTGAATTTTTTTCATGTCAACCCAACCAAACCTGAAACACCACATTGTTCCTGGTTTGGCACCACTAATATTACTCAACACTCTGGAACCATTTTTAATAAAGCTATAAAAGAATTGTGGTAAGCAATTAAAAAGACAGCTGGACAGTGAAACTGAAAGAATGCCAGCAAATATATCCCCTCAAAGACCCCACAATGACTGTTCCATCTTCCTTGGTATCCATTCTGAAAATCTGTGAGAAAACAGGAGACACCAGGTATGTCTTTACTTAAGAAGAATCAGAACAAACAGCCCGGAACCAGGCCGGTGGGAAATGGGAAGCATCAAAGCCAATTTTCCCTTCAATCATTAGCTGCAGTGCCATGCAAGCTGGCATTGTGGGCCTTTCTAGAGAGGCTTGCCTGATACGAAGCCAACATTTCTGCCAACCGGGTTTTGTCTTAGATGTCTCTATGGTTACTCATCTGTGTAAATATTTGTAAACCAAAATGTATTATCTACATTTGACATCACAATACCACTACAGAAAAACAGAAACATCACATTGGACTAACGGAAGCCCTAAGGGCTATTTCACCGAAGGAAATGATTATTGTCCAACAATGATAACTCCAGAAGTTAGACTCCAAGCACCTTTATATTTCCTTAAAACAATAAAATTAAATGAAAGAAAGTAATAGGTATTTTTACTTAATAGTTACAAATACGCCCTACAAATAACGTAACTGGACAGTTTATACAAACTTTGAAATTGGTGTCCTATAACATAGTTTCTCAGCTTTGATCACATTTTGCTGTGGGGCTGTCCTGTGCATTACAGGACTTAAACTAGCAACCCTGATCTCTGCCCACAAATAGCAGCAGTCCTTCTAGAGTTTGATATGCAAAAATGTTCCCAACATTGTCAGAGGTCCCTTAGGGTAAAAATTCTGGTTGAGAAATACTGACAAAATGAGAGACAATGGACCATATCCCAAGCTCATCACTTAGTAGCTGTGTGCCACTTGACAAGTTACCCACCTTCTCTGAGCCTTAGATTCCTCTTATGTAAAATGAGGATATAATATCTATTTTGTACATTTGTTGTCATATTTAGTAATTCTTTATATGAAAAGTATCTAGCATCAAACCTGACACATTAGGAAATCAGAACCTGTATTTATATGCATACATAATATATATTGTGTACATAATTTTTATAAACATATATATTTGGTATGGGAAAATTTCTATTGTAAATCTATGTTGGCAATGAGGCTATAGGTCTATTATCATAGTTTTGAGATCTTTAAAATTATACCTAGAAGAAGAAATACTTAAAGCACTGCCAGTAGTATTTTCTCCTATAAAGTAATGTCACATTTCCCACTCTTCCAACACCTAGAGGTAGATGGCTAGATGGGACTAGAATGAGTTGGAAATTTACTGATTTCATGTGTGTATATAGACACTTCAGATAAATTCTTATTAAGTTTAGAATCATACCATGATGTGTTTGTTTCAACCGCCATGATTGACACACAGCTGGAATCTCCCTACCATGGATTAACTGCTACTTTTTTTTTTTTTTTTGGTAACTAGGAAAAGCCTGTGATCTTTTTGGTTTATCAGATAAGCATAAATATATATTCTCATTGACAACCATGCTTGTACTAGTAATGATTCACTTTCTCTTACAAATGTGGGTATTAAAATAGAGACATTCTTGAAAATCTAATACAATCAATTTATGCCCTCTACATCTTACCAAAAATTAACTATTTGAGAAGGAAAATATTCACTCTTCAGATGGTTATTGGTTTTCCGAGCACAGAGTGCCTCTCTCTGCTCATCCATCCACCCACCCCTCTCCATTGGCACCTTACTTTTCTTCTTCAGGACGTTTCTTTATCCAGCTGCTGTCTTGTAAGAAAGTCCTTCTTTTGTTCACCTCATGAAATCCCTGTTGCCTCAGTGTGGTCCCCTGAGATGTGCTTTTCATATCTATTAACAGAAAGATGAAAATTGGAAAACTCGTAGTATTAAGTTGAGTGTGGGTTCTCAACCTGAAAATCTTGAGAGGCACATCTGATTGGCCAGCACCAATCTTTAAGGCTGGCAAGTCCAGTACTGTTTCACAGAGTGTACCAGCAAGAAAGAACAAATCCCACACCTCATCATCAAAGATAACATAAAATTGTTTAGGCGCCAACTGAAACTGCCGATGCAGCTCATAAGGTTCCATCCAGCTCCTGGGAAGGTGTAACCACCAGCCTGGGATAAATGCAGCCAGGATTTAGTGGGGTGCTCAGTACAGTCCATAAGAAATATGTCTCAGAAGTACACACAGGGTGTTTTATAGCACATAGTAAACAATAATAAACAAGTGCTGGTATATTTGATTACCAGTGACTTCATCCTTTGATGTCATGGGAGCCAGAAGTATAGATGGTCATACTCAAAAAAAGACATTTTGATTGATTAGAAAAAACTTTGTATTGCAATTACATAAGGAAGAGCTGTAACACTCTTGTTTTAACTTCAGAAATCTAATTAAATGATAGTGTTGTCTCCAAGCATTCAGAATCTGTATTAAAGTATTAGGTTAGTGAATTGTTTCTCCTAGATTTTTAAGTTTTCTGAGTAAAGGAGACATGGTCTACATTACCATTTTTTGTGGGAGATGATTTCCTCAAGGGAAAATTGGACATTCTGTCTCCCAGCAAGGATCTAAGAGGAAACAGAACAGTTACTCTAAGAATCTATCAGCAAATATATAGTACTGAGAGATATTTTTTAATGACATCGACAAAGTCACAGGATTGGGTTCATCACCTCTTTCTCTCGAGAAGTCAAAGTAAACCCAGGCAACTGATGTGTAGTTAGAAGGAAAAACTGGTATTTTAGGCATGGCCATTTGGGAGAGCCCGAGTTCCTTAGCCACGACCAGCCAGTGCTGGCAAAGTGCTGAGGAATAGGATGAGCCATAGTTTCCCCATTTGCCTGGATTGACCCCCAGTTCTGCAGAGCTAAATTATGGCCATGCAGGTTGTAGGCACTTTTATCTTCACTTCCCACACACATGTAAGTTAGAAATTATGTTTAATGACTATGTTAGTATCAGTACAATCCAGCCTGACTTCATTCTTATACATTTATTATTATTATTATTTACATTTATATTTTACCTCTGTTGTTAAAAAGACTTGAAATTTGAATATTTTGGTAGGGTTTAAAGGTATGGTAGTCCTTAGGTGCTGTGTCTAGTTAGTTCTGGGCCTCTCTGGGACTTCAGTGTAAAAAGCAGAAAAGTCCTGGGAAAAGGGGGCATGGTCATCACCTTGGGTGGGGTTGTTTTGTCCTTTTCAGTGTCCATGGAACAAAACAGTAGATGGAATACTGGAGAGGCACTGGTGCTCAAGTCAGAAGTCAGGTCTATGCCTATGCCTAGCTTCACTGCATTCAAGTTCTGTAATTCAACTACTTAACCTCCTCTTAAAATGGGGTTAATGAAATGCGCCATCTGCTTCATAAGGTTGTTGTGATGGTCAAATGAATAATGTACACAAAGACCACATTGTCAGATTTGTAAGTGCTATTGGACTTAAGATAATACTCAGACTACATTAGTCTACAATATAATTTGTGGGTTCCAAAATTTCCCACCTCCCATTGTCCAGTGCCAAATTATCCCCTAGAACAACCTGCCATGGGACCTGAAGTGGAAAACACACTACTTTGGGTTACGTTTTTATTTTCTCAGGAGTCTCCCTGTAGAAAGTCAGAAGATCCAAGTGCAGGCTGTTTTCTTGGCAGGTACAGGCTTGTGGCTGTGCTTTTCCTGGTAAACTGCCCTCTGCTAATGAAGCTCCCTAGTTCCATAGCCTCCCCATCCACCACAACCCACAGCCAGTGGTCAATTGACTCAGGCCAGAAAAGCTCAGACCCTCACCTCAAAGTAGAGCCAATTTAGTAGGGCAACTGGCATTTCAGGGATGCAATGCCATAGAAGCTCGGCTCCCTACACTGCTTCCCCTCCCTTGATCTCTTCTCCCAAGAGCACACCCTCCACAAGTCACAGGTACCCAAATTCCTCTCAGGTACCACATCTAGGGAACCTAACCTAAGACAAGGTCTAACAGCCAATGTGCAATCATGGCCATTACCAGCACAGAGACTAGCACCTGTTTACAACACTAATAGCCAAGATCTTGAAGATGTTAGTAGAGTTAGAACATTCATTTAAACAATTCTTTGCAGTGACTCTGGCACATTGGGACTGTTATTAGCTCAGGTCCTTCACCTGTAAAATGAGGTGAAATAGAGCTACTTTGAGGATCAAATGGAATAGTATGTAAAGTGTCTAATAATCATCAAACACACATTCAGTGCTCAACGATAGTGCTCAGCAGGTGCTTAATTTCATGCCTCTGCTCTACCATCTTGGAAAATAGAAAGCAAAGCCATAGGAGAGGTATGGCTCAATGTAGGGAGGAAAACAAACTTGAACTTGAGCACTGGCCATGTAGGTTAAGTGGGGAAGTCCTCAGCTGGTTGAGTTCAGGGGTTTCAAAGACTTAGCCAGAAAGGAAAGATAAAGAGGAACCTAAGGATAAACTTAAATCTCAACTACTGAATTTGGCCTGTCTCACCCAGCCTCTCAGGACTCTTGGCTAAACTATTGCTGATGTCTGATGTGCTCTGATAAATTCTTTCCTTTAAGTTGATGAAGACCTGGAGAGTTCCCAGCTGACTGAACTAAGATTCTGATGTGGTCAAGATGTTGTTTATTTGATAATATTTGCATACATGGAAAATTCAATTGTCACACAAGGGGCAGGGTACATGGATAAAAAGACTTTGCAATGACAGTCACTCTTAGGTATCCACAAGGGATTCATTCCAGGGTGCACCTCCTCCTTCACAGATGATCAAGTCCCTTATATAAAATGGCATAGAATTTTTATCAACGCAACACACATCTTCTCATATACTTTAACTCATTTTTAGATTGCCTAAAGCAATGTAAATGCTATATAAATAGTTTTTAGACTGTACTGTTTAAGGAATAATAAGTAGGGAAAAAAGTTGTATAAAAAAGACACAGCTTGGGGTATGGATATTTTAGATGTGCAGAAGCTTGGATCTGTGACACAGAACCTGTGGATATAGAGACTGACTAACTTTGTTTATTTGTCTCTTCCAAGAGTCTGAGTTTCCAGCAGGCAAGGCTTATGTCTTCCCCCTCTCTTCCCAATGTCTGAAATAGGACAAGTGCTCTCTAAATGCTTATAATCGGCTGAATCATATTCTCCAAAATTCATATGTTGAAGTCTAAACCTCCAGTACTTTAGAAAGGGATGCTTTTGGAGACAGGGTCTATAAAGAGAATACTAAGTTAAAATGAGACCCTGTGCATAGGCCAATCTGATGGTGAACTTATAAGAAGAGAAAATCTGTAAACACAAAGAGAAAACAGAGAAAAGGCCAGGTAAGAGCAAAGAAAGAACTAGCTTTATGCAAGCCACAGAGAGAAGCCTCATGGGAACCAAAACTGCTAACACTTTGCTCTTAGACTTCCAGCCTCTAGAAGTGTAAAACTATGAATTTTTGTTATTTAATTCACCTAGTCTGTGCCTTTTTTTTTCCCTATGGCGCCATGGAACCCTAATACAATCCTTATGGAAAAATCTGACTTAAATATTTCCAAAAGAGTCAAATCACTTGAAGAGTTTGGTGTCACATTGTCTGTGACGTGTGTTCTTTGTGTCTTGCACAAAATAATTGCTAATCGCAATTGCTAATCCATTATCCATTAGTTGGACACAGGGTACCTCATAGGCATTGTCTCTCATTGTCACATAAACTGTGAGGTGGTTGTTTTCACCTCCAAATCCCAGGTAAGACAACTGAAGCTCACAGCAACTATGTGGCAAGCCCAGTGAGTTAAGAGGCAGAGTTTGGGGGCTGGCACAGTGGCGTAGTAGATTAAGCCTCCACCTGCAGCACTAGCAACCCATTTGGGCACCAATTCGAGGCCCAGCTGCTCCACTTCTGATCCAGCTCCCTGTTAATGGCCTGGGAAAGCAGTGGAAGATGATCCAAGTGCTCCATCCCCCTCAAGCACTCAAACTCTGCCTGACCCTTTCTCCTCAGGAAGGATCCTTCTGTCTACGAGTCAGTGTGAAGTGAAACTTGTCTGAGCAGGTAACCAGTGAATGGGGTAAGGGTGTCACGGAGGAAAAGTGATGAGCCTCAAGCTAGAAAGGCTCAGGATGAGTCCCAGCTTTGCCGCTCACGAGCTACTTGAGCCGAGCCTCTCATTCTGTTTGTGCAAACTGGGGCTTGCATCAACATTAAAAGACTATTATGGAAACTACATGATATAATACTTTATGTATATTATAAATTACTATAAAATCATATAAAGTATTATTACTGTCTAAATTCTCATTACTTTTAATAACAATAATTATACATATTTAAGGACTGCAGTGTGACATTGTGAAACATGTATGTATTGTACTGATCAAATCAGAGTAATCAACTTTTCCCCTTTGACATTTATTTTTGATTGGCGTTTAGAGTTCCTTTATTCTTTTTGTTTATAAATTATATACTAGGATATAGTGAACTCAGCTATGCTGTGTAACATTAACTTACTCCCTCATTCTACCTCTATTTAGTATCAATTATCCAGACTCCCTAAAGAGGCAGCAGAAGCCTGGTTTGGGAGGAAGACAGAAGTAGGATATGGGTAGGATAGTAAGGAAAATCTAAAAACATTCATATGTGTTTTTGTCCAGACCACAAAAGAAGTAATGAGGTAAAAATGTGGGTATACAAGAGAAAGCAAGTGAATTCACCTGAAACTATTTCTCGAGAGTATCCAAAAAGTCACAATGTAGAGCCAGTGGGGATGATTTTAGGATACTTGCTCTCATCCTTAGCATAGAGAAAGAGGTTAAGAGCCATGAGCTCATTCAGATGACTTAACATCCTTTGTCTTGATTAAATGACTTTCTGGGGAAAACCTGGCTACTAAAAGCATGATAATATCAGACCCTCTAGGAAGATATTGGATCTTTCTGGAGCCAGCACATATATAAGGCAGAGGAAATACCCATTTTTCTCTATGCAGCTCCCTGCAGGAAGTGCCGGAAATCTGGGAGTCTGTTGAGATCTTATGCATCCCAGCATGGTACCTACACCAGACACTCCTAGATGGGCAGGGAGTAGAGGTAGGGGATGGAGGCCAGTTCCACTGACTTATTGCAAAGAGTCTGCTTACAAACTCTTCTGCATTCAGCATCCGAGTGGTTTTATTAGTAGAATTTAAATCACTAAATCCACTCAATTTTTAATCAATCAGCAAAACATTCAAAATACAATCAGTCACATATGTGGGACATCATGAATATTTTTAATTTTAAAAAGGCATTTTCAAGCCCAAAAATGGTAGTCATAATCCTTCTAGATGTTAGGGTAACCTTTATTTTTACCTCTACTATACCTCCAGGACACCATGCCTCCCTCTTTTAAATTAAAAATCTTACTTTTTAAATTTTAATATTTTTCTTGAACTTTTTGGAGGGTATCAAAGGAGCCCTGTCCAAATGGGAGAAGGCAAGGTTCAATTATGGGTGATCTGGAAGTTTCCAAATAAAGACTTGCAACACACTGTGGTTGCCTATCTGTTATCAGTACTCATTTTCTCCCTTACTAATAGCTAAAACCACATTTCCAAGCCTTCCTTGAAGTTAGAGGTAAGCATATTTGTATTTCTGATAATTCTATTAATTAATTAATTCATTTGAAAATCAGAGTTACAGAGACAGAGGGAAAGACACAGAAAAAGATCTTCCATATTCTAGTTCACTCTCCAGATGGCTACAAAGGTAAGGGCTGGGCCAGTGTGAAGTCAGGAACCAGGAGTTTTCTTCGAGGTCTCCCATGTGGGTAGCAGAGACCCAAGCACTTGAGCCATCAACCACTCCCAGGGCATTAGTAGGGAGCTGGATTGGAAGTAGAGCAGCTGGGACATAAACCAACACCTATTTGGGATACTGACATTGCAGGCAGTGGCTTTACCTGCTACGGCACACTGCTGGTTGCTTGTTCAGATTATTAAGATGGAAGTGGAAGTCACTGGAAAAAAGTTGGCTATTATGCTTCATCCCTCTTCTTTCCTGACCCTAGGACACCATACAGAAGGTCAGAGCATACACCTGGGATGTAACGGATCACAAGCAACCATGAGAACTAAATTCACCCACTAAGAATGGCAGAGGAACTGCCACAATAGCCATGGACAATGCCTGGACTTCCCTTTGCAAAAGAAAAACCAGCCTCTTAACCTGTTTAAGAGACTGGTTATCATTGCATTTTTTGCTGCAGAAGCCCGATGTTTTTCCCATATATTAGTAAGCCACCATGTGGCAAATTAAATGTCTAAAAGCCAGTGGAGGGTTTACAAGAGATATTTGTGATTCTTTGATCAGTGAAATACAATATTTTACAGTATGTCTATGTGTTCAATGTTCCCAGTAAGAAGCCTCACTGCTTACCTACTATGTGTCACAAACTGTGCCATGTACTCATGCATTTTATCTTATTTAATCCTTCCTAGTCAGTACTATCATCTCTAATGATAGGATCCCCAAACTTACGGAGGTTAAATAAACCTGCCCAAATTACATGGTGAATTGCAGAATCCAGCACTTTAATTAGATCTACATGACTGCTATACTACATGTAATTCAAAGGGCCATGTGATACGACCAATACCAGGCATTCAGAGAAATGCCCTGCAGCTCCAATGGATGGACAATAATGGACACGCAGCAGACAGGAGCTGCAGGAACAAATGTTTGTTCCAGCATCCTCTGGTAGCTCAGTATGGAGCCTCTACCCTCCTGTGACCACACAGAAGCCAGGGGTGGCCAGAATGTCATCCTACTCCTTTCTTGAGTCTGTCTTCCCCTGGATAGCTTGATAATGATTCATATGCATTCTCAACTGCATGTGGTCCATTGCCACCAGCTAAATGAGAAAGGTAAATGTAATGTATACTATTTTCAAGTGATAAGACATCAATCAGGATGCTAGATTCTTCCTCTGACCTGAAGTATAAGGGAAATAATCTTTTCTTATCAAATTTACCTGTTGCCAGTGCAGCGGTGGCATTTTGTCAGATGTCCCAAGGTGGATGAAGTCTGTTCTTTAGACAGTCTTTTTTTTCCCGTTGTCTCTCCTATGTCTCCTGCACAACTTCCTTTAGCCCCACTTCTTCTTTTTTCTCCCTAGTACCTATGGGCCACGTTACCCTAACCATCTTCTCATACCAGCCCATTTCCTGCCCAAAGCCATTTATTGATGCTCCAATCAGAGGTGCCAGTTCCTGTTTCATCAATCTTTATTTCCATGGAACTCTTTCTATCTTGCCCAGGATACAAAGAAGTATTTTTATGTACAGATTTTATTATGCTGTTATTAAAAATAGATCAACAAGGGTCATGCTGAGACACAGGGGGTTAAGGCCTCAGCCTACAGCTCTAGCATCCCATTTGGTTGCCAGTTTGAGTCCTGGCTGATTCACTTCTGATCCAGCTCCAAGCTAATGCACCTGGAAAGCAGCAAAGAATGGTCCAAATCTTTGGGTCCCTGCACGCATGTAGGGGACCCAGAAGAAGCTCCTGGCTCCTGGCTTCGGATAAGCCCAGTCCAGCCTTTGCGGACATTTGGGGAGTGAACCAGCAAATGGAAGACCTCTTTCTCTGTCTCTACCTCCCTCTGTAACTCTGTCTTTCAAATTAAATCTTTTTTAAAAAATGGATCAACAATAGGCATCTCTGTAAATAACAAATTTTTAAGTGTCCTCTTGTGAAATAAATTAGATTAAAATTCTCTCAAACTGGTAGCATTAAAAATAAATGTAGCTAGATCTTATTTGTAAAGAAGATCTTGAGCATTAAAGGTTATCTTGAGAGTCACACGCACTCAACATCCAAATCATGAAACTTTAGTAACCTCAGGTCAGCTACTTGGACTTATTTCTAAGTATCATTCTTCAGGTCCATTCCAGTTTAGATTTTAGCTTTTCACAAAAAAGAGGAAACTCTAATTTGGGGTCATCAGAAGATTTTGCCCATACCTATGCCTAACAGTGACAGTAACAGTGCTTTAAATGTGGAGCACTGCGGGAAAAGATGTGTGAATGCTGTGACTGTTATGCTGAGACCTACAACAACCTTTACTTTAAAGCACTGAATATATGTGAAATCATGACATCAAAGCCCAGAAGGGAAGAAAACTGTAACCACTGGTCCATCTTTAATTTCCTCTTTATGACCAGAGAGTAAAAACTCCTTTTCATCTACTGCTTTTTAGATGAAATCAATGTCAAGTTCTGAATCAAAACCAATCAACTTTCTTAGTATTTATTTGAAGCGTTTGAAAAGATCAGCATCCTCTGTTTCATTAATGTGTCTTCCTTGTAGCTTTTCCTCATTTCCTTATGGCTTCTCTCAATCTACTTCAATGTTGTGTACTTAGTAAGAACACTTCCCTGGGGACAGGTAGGTACATCAGCTAAATCGCTGTTCCCTTAGCCCAATCCCAGGTCTAATTCTTCCTGTCCAAGGTACAAGAATTCTTTCATCCACTTTCTGGCTCAGATATAAACTTTATCTTTTGGCTCCTGGCGGCAGAAAGACTTTAGCTCTCATTCTTTGTTCCCACCCAAGGTCAAAATGTCTCTTGGCTTACATAGTACAACCAAACAACATTTATCACACCCTGTTTAACTGTTTCTTAAGAAAGACAGTGGGTAAACAAGTGGATGAAGGAGAAGGAAAAGATGGAAGATTAGGAAGAGAAGAAGAAGGAGAATTATTACTGGGAAAGGGGCACATGGAGAAAGAAAATAGGAATATTAAGGTGGAAAAAAAAACAAGTGGAGCAGAAAGTAACAAAATAGAGAATAAGGGAAGAAAAATGAAAAGCAAGAATCTAATTCTGACTGCTAATATTTGGGGCCATACAATAATTACAGCTACACTGAGCTTAAATTTTATATGTATTACCTCATGTGAACCTTATATAATGCTTTCAGGTTGTTATTGTTATGTTCATTCCATACCTAAATGCAACTTTATGACAAATGATTTCAGTGAAGTCAGAGTTTTTATACAGAAGCCTAGGATAGGCATTAGAAATGTGGGCAGTAGGTGAAATTAGATTTTTTTGGACAGAAGTCTCAAGGATGAGTAGTTTGCCTGAGTTTATATAAGTAGTGAATGTTACAGTTGGGATTCAAACTCAACCCAGTCTAACACCAGAGTACCTGTGTCAGAAGCCCAGAAAACAAAAATGAGTCAACAGGTATAAAGCTACTAGAAGAAATGGTAAAAAGAATAACAATCCCTTTGCAGTAGAAATCCCTGGTGGAGCTCAAGCAAGAGTAAGATTTGAACAGACTTTTATTGATCATTTTACTAAAGGGTCATGACAGCAGCATGGAGTGACAGTAGAAAATTTTAACTTCTCCAAAATCTTCATCAATTTATCAAGCTTCTAACCTACACAAGGAAATTTGCTCTTTTTAGAAAGACCAAATGTGAATGGTTTCCTAGGGCAAATCTCTACAGTGATAGAAAACACATACAAAAAAAAAAAAAAAAGAAAAGAAAACACATACAAAAGAAGTTGAAATAGAACAAGGAAAGAAACAGAGCAAAATTGTCAACAAAATGGCACAAAGGGCAAATGGCTCTTGTGTATGAAAAAGTCCAGGGTTTCATGACCCAGTAGTGGTGCCAAGGCCACCAGTATTTTTTCCAGCAATCATGGAAACAGGGAAAATGCGGAGGAACTGGAAAAAAGCAAATGCTATAAAACCGTTTTCAATAGAAGAATAAGAAGTTGATAATTACAAACCAATAAACAGGAGCATTTTCTTCTGGAAGATAAATAAAACAAAAACCATCAAACAACTAATTATCACCAAAAGGAACATGAAATATTATGTACAGAGAAAACAAACGGGCTTCATGAAGTGTAAGTGTTAACAACTTCACTTAAATTAATTTTAAATGGGTCTTCCAGACACAAACAACTGTGTTTAGCCTGAATACACAGTGGCAGAGGAAATTTCTAAATTATCAGGGTGGTAAAGACTCACCCAGCCTGCCGTGATGGTTAGAAATTGGCCATTTATTTATTCATGCAGCCTCACAGTTGAAGCTTAGAGTTGGGAATCTTGCTTACTGATGGTGAAACAAAATCCAGGAGGGAGCACAAATGAAATCTCTTTGCTATGAAGATGTCTGTAGGTTACCAATTTTCTGAGTCTTATGACCCTCACTATAAAGTTTTCTTACTGTTGATTCTTATTTATAATATGCAATCCTCACCCAGAGAGTATGATAATATCAAATCTGAACATGACTAGTGTCCTAGTCTCTGGGGGCAATTATTAGTTTCATGTTATAAAAGATATTAGTCTAATATTCATTAGACTAATGAAAATGCTATCCAATACAAATTATCTCCCACCTGAGCTCCAACAAGGGCTATTTACAGTTCCAGCTCATTCAAATTCAAGTCTATCTAGAATCCACCCCCTTGTACATATGTGTATACTAATGCCTTTTAAATTCTTACATACAACATTCTTCATGACAAAATAAAGAGACTCAGGGAGGAGTGGGAGAAGATCAGTGATTCAAGGATAGCTTATTTCCAAAATCTTTAACTAAAATTAGCTCTCCTTGAAGAGATGTACAATACTCAGCCTGTAATTTTTGTGCATTTTCTAGAATGTTCTCCTGGGATGTGTGTATTTTCATTTGAAAAGCACAGTCTATATTTCACTATCTTCCCCCAGGAAGTTCCATTAAAGAAAACTTAGTGACATTTTACAGCCAGATAAACACATATACAGACAGAAAATAAATTATTTAAGTGCTTAGAGCTCTCAAGTAAATGATTACGATGAGTATTCAGGACTACTCATTCCTGTGTGGAGAAGTAAACCAGCTGTCATTTTACAGACACCTATAAAATTCACTCTGCCAATTGATGATCACAAAAAAGATGGTGAATATCCTTAAAATGTTTGCAACACCAGATGTAAGTCTAATCAGCATAGATGTCATTTGGCGAACATCAATCTGAAGAGCCTCTCACAGATCCTAAACTCACAAAGGTTTTTTTTCATTAATAAGTCATTTCTTTATTCAGATTTCTTCAGCTTTTGATCAATACAATTTTTCTTTTCCTCATTACTTATGCTTGTCATTTCTCCTTAGAGTCATCCTAGTTTGGCTTCTTCTTCTTCTTTTTTTTTTTTTTTTCAGAAGAATATAAATTCTTTAATGACTGTTACCAGGGTAAACTAGGAACACTGAGTCACTGCAGGCAAGGACCCAGAACATTAAGATGCAAACCCCTTATTTCAAACTTCTGAGCAATTAGCATAGAAGCAGGATAAGGACAGAAAATAGCTGTGTGGGGCCAACAAAGATTTCTCTTTGACTCGTAGGCCAAAAATTTTATTGTTTCACTCACAGTGATGCTAGGAGCTAAGGCCCAATCATAGGAAATGTTTTCAGTTAAGTCATGTTCACTTAAATTAACTGCTTAGTGAGTTATGTGCCATTCATTCTAAAGAATAAGTTGACACTCAAAACATAATCTTTTTTGTTTTATTTACCAAGTCCCAAGGAAAACAAATGTGTCAGGACTTTCAGTTAAAATTCTGGTAGGCAGGGCCAGTGCTGTGGTGTAGCAGGTAAAGGTGCTGCCTGCAGTGCAGGCATCCCATACGGGCACTCCCAGCTGCTCCACTTCCCATCCAGCTCTCTTCTACAGCCTGGGAAAGCAGTACAAGATGGCCCAAATGCTTGGGCCCCTGCACCCACGTAGGAGACCCGGAAGAAGCTCCTGGCTTCTGCCTTTGGATCCGTGCAGCTCCAGTCATTGCAGCCAATTGGGGAGTGAACCATCAGATGGAAGACCTCCCTCTCTCTGTCTTTCCTTCTCTCTCTGTGTAACTCTGACATTTGAATAAATAAATAAATCTTTGAAAAAATAAAATAAAATTCTGGTAGGCAAAGAAGACAGCCAGGTAAGAAGCATCTGCAGAGTGGTAGTTGGGGTGGGGACATTCCTGATAGGGTATCACACACATACCAGACTGCCTCCTACTCTGAGGCTCTCAGCTCTTAACAGTAAAACCCACAAATACATGAATTAAAAAGACACTCCACAAATCACCACATCCCATTACATCACAGTTATACCATACACACTACAATAAAATCTCCACATATCGCCAGGTAATGAAATTCTCATTTCCATATCATTTATAGTCATTTTATAAAGATGTAGTGTAGCTCTTTTATTGCTGCTACATATTTAAGTGAAAGAATCTGAAAAATCACTGGGCAAACCCATTAAAACAACAGACAGATGATGTGAGTTCTCCTTCTGGTCTGTTACCCTGATCCTGGCAAGTTGCCTGACATTTATGCTGTGTCCTCATCTCTCAAAAGCAGGAGTTAGACTGGATGAGCCAATACATCATTCAAATTGAAAATTTATGTCAAGTAGCCTAAAGACTTACATGAATCTAAAATTTCAGTAAAAATCCTGTCCTATTTATCTTCATTGTCTATATATCCTGACATTTAGGATCAACCCAACATCACCAAAATGTTTGCTAAAGTTATGTCTCAGTTTCCACAACTTAATTTTTCCAATGAACCCTGTAATACCTGTCCACACTATAAACTGTGTAGATGAGAGCTAATTTTGAACTTGATCACATCTCATGTGAAAAACAAAATTAAAATCCACAAAACTACAATTTAACTTTGGATTATTATAAATATTTGAAAATCGAATTGTATCTTCAGTAAACCATGGGGAATTGAGCACTGATAGATTTAGACCCTTCCACGACTGCAGGTGAGCTGAGCAGCAACTGGAAGCACAAAAACATCTTGTGTGTAAGACAGATTCAGGTATGGTGTGGAGGACACAGCCCTGCTGGCTGCAAGCTGTATGTGATTCCCCAGCTCTGTATCATAAGAGGAAGTGGTGAGAAAAAAGAAACACATCAAGACAACTTTTCTGGGCCAGAATTGTGGGGCAGCGGCTCAAGCTGACACCTGCAACACTGGACCCCTTATGGGAGCACCAGCTCATGTCCCAGCTGCTCTGCTTCTGATCTAGCTCCCTGCCAACCCACCTGTGGAGGCACCAGAAGATGCCCCTAGTTCGCGGGCCCCTGCCACCCACGTGGAAGACCTGGATGGAGCTCTTCTCTCTTGGTTTTGGTCTGGCTTACAGGTATTTTGGTCTGGTTGCAGGTGTTTGGGGAGTGACCCAATGCATAAAAGATTTTTCTCTCCCTCTCTCACTGACACTCTGCCTTTCAAATAATAAACAAATCTTTTTTAAAAGTAACTTTTCTATCATTATCAAAAGGCTTCCAGAACTGGTTTTTCAGGACTAGGATATGAACAGAGGTTGATAATTGTTCCTATACATACTCATCGCTTTTTACATTAGAATTCAGAGAAGTTAGCCAATTGCCCACAAATTTCACTGGAGAAGCAGCACACCCTTCCTTCCCCACTTAATCCCACCTCCTTTTAATCCCACCCTCTCTGCTGCATTCATGCAAGAAATGGTGGTTTTCTTATTTTGGGAAGATAGGGTGATGGAGAAATGGATTTGACACTCTCTCTCTCTCTCTCTCTCTCTCTCTCTCTTCCTCTCTCTCTCAGCAACTTACAATGTTTTTAAGCAGCTGAGAAAAATATTACTTCTCTGTAAAAGAGGACACAATCTCTATCAAAGCATTGTTTATGAAAACAGGAAGATTCCTTTTTAAAAATGTTGCTATAATCACTTGAGAAAACAGACCAATGACTGCTGATCCCTTGACATAAAGAATGAAAATCCTTCTGTCTGAGAGGATCCCGAAGCTGGCAGCTCCCCCGAAGAAACAGGGTAGGCTCTGGGTTCTGTGACACTGTATCATGCAATGGCCAAGCAAAAAGTCATGCAGCATACAAGCACAGCACAGAGGGGCAGAGCGGCTGACAAGCACAACAGCCCACTGGAGGTAGTCAAAATTTAACAGGAAAAGAGAGGAAGCTCACAGTAAGTTCTCGTAGTAATCACTGGGAAGGAAAACAGAGAGTTATGCAGAAACAACCAAATAACTTATGTTTACAAACAGAGTTCAACTTACCTCTGTTGGGCAGAAAACCAGGACTCTGATGAACCAGCCTGTGAGTGGGTGCCCAGGTAAATGGGGCCCAAAAGAATGATACCTGGAGTTGCTCAGTGTGGTCTCAGCCTCTTCCTGACTGTTAATGAACAGGTCAGAGACTTCTCCCTCAGCGGCTGAGTCACTCAGGGAGGAGGTGGGTGGTATGAGAGAGGGTGTCACCGTGTACAAATACCAATCCAATTAAAACCATCTCACTCACTCACAGACCTATTCTCTCTGTTGAGTGAATTCTTCACATTGTTTATGACCATATGATGCCAAAAAAGTGCTCCTGTTGTTCCCTTTGAACTGATACCAACAACATGTACAACTATATCACTGACAAGGTGGCCTACTATCCGACCTATTTTGGATTGCTTTTTAATAACAAAACAAAACAACCTGAAGTAGCAGGACTCTCTCCTGACCCACAGCACCTGGAAGGCAGAGCAGAGAGACACACACAGGAAGCACCTACCTGAAGTAAACAAGTTCCTTAGCAAATCTGGAATATTGCAGGAGGAAGCTGGGTCATTAGCAGTTCCTGGGTCATCTTTATTCATTGCTTACACCAACAATTAGCCAAATCCTCCCCACAATGCTGCGCCTAAAAGCAAGTCCAGCTGAGCTACCTCCACAGAAATGATTAAAACAAGAAGTAGAAGCATCCAGATTGGAGGACAAGGAGTTACAGAGTGGACTGCAACTGGGAGATCACTGCCTTAATCTTTCCCGATTCTGGACTCAAAAACTTGAAAATCTAAAGTGGAAGGTGCTTTTGCAAAGTAAAACATACACACTTGTCTAATTCAGTCCTTTTCATGGAATTTTATACACCAAAAGTTTTTAAAATGTTTTAAACTTCTGAGATGTCCACAAATATTGTTTGTATTGAAATTGGATATTAATATTACAAATTGGAAAATTAAAAAACCTGTTGAAGTGAAATTGGACACTATGAGAAACAGTGACTTGATAAGCTCTTGTCCTGACTGTTGATGTACAATGTAATACTTTATCAATTTTAGTATTTTTGTTTTGTTTTGTTCTAGTACTATTGGTTGAATTCTGTAATTAAAACACAATTATTCTTAGGTGTTTAAATTTTAACTGAAAAGTGGCCGGCGCCGTGGCTCAATAGGCTAATCCTCCACCTTGCGGCGCCGGCACACCGGGTTCTAGTCCCGGTCGGGGCGCCAGATTCTGTCCTGGTTGCCCCTCTTCCAGGCCAGCTCTCTGCTATGGCCAGGGAGTGTAGTGGAGGATGGCCCAGGTGCTTGGGCCCTGCACCCCATGGGAGACCAGGAAAAAGCACCTGGATCCTGGCTCCTGCCATCGGATCAGCGCGGTGCGCCGGCTGCAGCGGCGGCCATTGGAGGGTGAACCAACGGCAAAGGAAGACCTTTCTCTCTCTGTCTCTCTCTCTCACTGTCCACTCTGCCTGTCAAAAAAAAAAAATTTTTAACTGAAAAGTGATCCCTGTTAAATATAAGAGTGGGAATAAGAGAGGGAGGAGATGTACAATTTGGGACATGCTCAATCAGACTTGCCCCAAATGGTGGAGTTAGAAACGTGCCAGGGGATTCCAATACAATCCAATGCCATCTCACTAGTCCAAGTGATCAATTTCAGTTCACAGTTGATCACACTGATAGGTCTAAGAGTCAAAGGGATCACACAAACAAGACTAGTGTCTGCTAATACTAACTGATAGAATCAAAAAGGGAGAGAACGATCCATCATGGGAAGTGGGATACACAGCTGACTCATAGAATGGCAGATGTCCTAAACAGCACTCTGGCCTCAGAATCAGCCCTTAAGGCATTCGGATATGGCTGAAGAGCCCATGAGAGTATTTTAGGCATGGAAAGCTAAGACACTCTGGGAAAAAAAAAAAGAAGACCTAAATGAAAGATCTCTGCGAGTGAGATACCAGTGGAAAGAACGGGGTCATCAAGGAAGGAGGTAGCTTTCTCTGAAGGGAGGAGAGAACTTCCACTTTGACTATGACCCTGTCAGAATAAGATCGAAGTCAGTGAACCCAAAAGGCTTCCATAGCCTTGGCAAATCATGACTAGAGCCTAGGGAGATTACTGATGCCATAAACAAGAGTGTCAAATTGTTAAGTCAACAACAGGAGTCACTGTGTACTTACTTCTCATGTGGGATGTGTCCTTAATGTGTTGTCCAATGTGAAGTAATGCTGTAACTAGTACTGAAACAGTATTTTACACTTTGTGTTTCTGTGTGGGTGCAAACAGATGAAATCTTTACTTAATAAATACTAAAATGATCTTCTGTATATAAAGAGAATTGAAAATGAATCGATGTGAATGGAATGGGAAAGGGGACAGGAGATGGGAGGGGTGCGAGTGGGAGGGAAATTATTTGGGGGGGGAGCCATTGTAATCCATAAACTGTACTTTGGAAATTTATATTTACTAAATAAAAAAAATTAAAAAAATGTGACTTGGCTCAACTTAAAAAAGGTAAACTGGAAATTATATCAGCATTAGGACTTACTAAAAATGAAGGACTATAAACAGTTTAAGAGCTAATCTTGTAGAGACGAGTAGTAACTTACATTGGTAAATGTTTAAAAGTATGTATGCTCTTGTCCTTCATAAAACATGGAGCCAGAACACTGAGTTTTCACTTTATAAAAAAGTAAAATGCAGCTGCTCAAGTTACACTTAAGGCTTTTGATCTTCCAAGTAATTATTTCTGCATGTTGTTAAGGATTTTTCTTACTTCAGGAGCCAGTTGATCAAAAGTCAGAACTCCTCATGCTGAAAAACATTCAAGAAAAAATAGTGCCTAAAATTATGACTCTCAAAGTTGGAAGAGGTCAAATCCAGACTAGGTTTGGGTGTGGAGGTGGCCAAATAGGCTTGCCCTTGGTTTCACTCAGGTCTTGAACTGCAAAGCCTTGAGCATGCTTTGTATTGCTTGGCTCCACCACACCTATTTCACTGTGAGTGGTGGAGTTCTTGAAGTCTTTCTAGAATCTAAGTTCACAGGCTAAGAAGGGTGAGTGGTTTTATCTCAAGTGCCAAGGCCAATAGGTTAATGGTGGCAACCTGGGGAGATGTGAGGTTTGTAATGCAAGTTTAGAACCATCAGGGGAGTGCTATTATTAATTATCAATTTCTACCTTGGGTCCCAGATTGGAGGAGTGTTTTTAGACCCTGTCACATAAAATTGAACATTGCAGTGTCATATTGCTTTGACTAGGTGCTGCAATCCAAAGAAAAAACTAGCCAAAATGAACACTTATTACTATATAATAATGAAAACAGCAAACATTTATATAGCATTTGAGAGTGTCGGGCATTGTTCTAAATAATTCTTATTAAATGAATGCCACCTTCTAACCTCAGAGAGATTCCAAAATTGATACTGAAAATGCAGAAAACACAATGCAGACAAACCAACATACTCTCATCTATTATGCCTGGACTTTGAGAGGTTCAAAGACAGAGGGTTCCTCATTATCCCTCTGGATGGAGGAAATAAATGTTATGTGCCTATTAAAACAAAAGTGGTATCATTAGGGTGGTAATTACAGAGCCAATTTATCTGTGTATAGGAGTAGATGGATGTCATAATTAATGAATTACCACCAGTGCTGACAGAGCTGGTGCATTGCGTAACATTCTTTGATGGCACCAGCATGATGCCAACTGCTGGAGAACACAGCTCCATGGGAACCTGGGTCCTATTTGCTATACAGACTCACTATTCATTACCTGCAAATCACTTAACTGTTATGTCCATGCCTTTTTTGTGCAGCAAGTTTGATGATAATCATCTCCTACTCAACTGGACAGATGACAATGGCAATATGAGGTGTTTTTTTTTTTTTTAAATCCAAATTCCAAGACTATGCTCTTGACATCAGTAGGAATTGGGAGTTCCTGAGGTTTCTCACTCCTCAAGTTCCCAGAAAGTGATCACCCTTAACCAAAGAAAACAACCTACTTGAGGCATGGTTGGTGACAATTGTAATGATGATGATTAAAATAACAATAATAGCAGCAACAACATGTGTCAAGTATGTGCCAATCACTGAAAAGAGCCTCACATGATTATTTCATTTGATACTCGCAAAACCTACACTATAGAAACTGTTGTTACATCCATATTCCAGATGAGAAAACAAAAGCCTGAGAGCACACGACTAGAGACTAGACATGTCAGAATTCCAATCTATGTATGCTGACACATATGCTACAGTCCATCCAGAGTATCAGACAAGAGGATGGGAACTTGACCCTGTGTCTTGACCCTGGGCTACATGTGAACTAACCTTACTGCATGTCTGAGCAGAGAATCATAGGAAACCAAAAAAATACAGTGGCTTAGAGCAGTAAATGTATGTATATATGCATGTATTTACATTGTCCATGGTGTCAAAAATAATATCCCACAACCCATATACATTAAACCACAATGCCAGAACCAGAGAATGATCAGGAATTATTTCAGAAAGTAGGGTATTTTAATGCACATATAGCTTACCAGCTTTCTTTTTCTTTAACACAGGCTTTTTTTTTTTTTTTTTTTTTTTTTTTTTTTGACAGGCAGAGTGGACAGTGAGAGAGAGACAGAGAGAAAGGTCTTCCTTTACCTTGGTTCACCTTTCAATGGCCGCTGCGGCAGGCGGACTGCGCTGATCTGAAGCCAGGAGCCAGGTGCTTCTCCTGGTCTCCCATGCGGGTGCAGGGCCCAAGCACCTGAGCCATCCTCCACTGCACTCCTGGGCCACAGCAGAGAGCTGGACTGGAAGAGCGGCAACCGGGACAGAATCTGGCGCCCCGACCGGGACTAGAACCCTGTGTGCTGGAGCCGCAGGTGGAGGATTAGCCTCTTGAGCCGTGGCGCCGGCCAACACAGGCTCTTTAGAGCAGTTTTAGTCCTGCAGCAAAATAGCATGAAGTACAGTGAATTCTCAAATACCTCCAACCTCCCCACTATCAACATAATTGTTAGAAGAGCTTGGGAATTAGTGGAATTTGTTGCAGTTGATAAACTTATAACCCATTATTGCCCAAAGTCCATAATAATCTACAATAGGATTCACTATTGGTGTTGTATGTTCTGTAAATCTGGACAAATTTTTGGCATGTATCTGTCATTATAGTGTCATGCAAAGTATTTTCACTGCCCTATAAAGCTCCCTGTGATCTGCCTCTTCCTCTCCCTTCCCCCAATCCCTGGCAACCTCTGGTTTACTGTCTCCATAGTTTTACCTCCTCTGGAATGTCACAGTTGGAATCATACCATATGTGGCCTTTTCAGAATGGCTTCATTCACTTAGTAACATTCAAGATCCCTTCATGTCTTTTCATAGCTTAATAGCTCATTTCTTTTTAGCCCTAAATAAATTTCCATTGTCTTGACAGTTTGTCCATTCACCTATTGAAGGACACCTTGGTTACTTCCACATTATGGCAATTATGAATAAAGCCGCAAAAAATCCATGTTTCGTTTTCTTTTCAAAGCTACATATATATATAGTACTGTGAACCAGTAATATTATGTATACTAGTCAGAAACTAAAAAGGAACACAATGAAAAGTCTTTCTCATCATTTAAGCCTTTCTCTCCACCAAAATAAATCAGTTCATTCCTTCTGGGTCCTTTGAGAGAGATTTGTGCATATACAAGCTAAGGTAAGATACAGATACTTCTTTTTTTTTTTTTTTTGACAGGCAGAGTGGACAGTGAGAGAGAGAGACAGAGAGAAAGGTCTTCCTTTGCCGTTGGTTCACCCTCCAATGGCCGCCGCGGCCGGCGCGCTGTGGCCGGCGCACCGCGCTGATCCGATGGCAGGAGCCAGGAGCCAGGAGCCAGGTGCTTTTCCTGGTCTCCCATGGGGTGCAGGGCCCAAGCACTTGGGCCATCCTCCACTGCACTCCCGGGCCACAGCAGAGAGCTGGCCTGGAAGAGGGGCAACCGGGACAGAATCCGGCGCCCCAACCGGGACTAGAACCCGGTGTGCCAGCACCGCTAGGTGGAGGATTAGCCTAGTGAGCCACGGCGCCGGCCACAGATACTTCTTTTTCACACAAAAGTTTACATAGTACATCATTCTGGTTCTATTTTTTCCTCTAACATTATATTCTGAAGATCTTTCTACCCTTATTTTTCACAGCTGCTTCATATTCCATGGTAGGACTAGCCCGCAATCTATGCTACCATTCCACCACTGAATCTCATTTCTATCATCTCTAAACTTCGGTTAACAAACAATGCTACAGGGAACAACACTGTGCATAAGTGGTTTAGCACATGTGTGAGTGTATCGGTAAGATAAATTCTAGTTGATGTAATTTCTGGGCTCCAGGCTTTATGCATTTTAGCTTTGGAAAATGAACACTGACATACAGGATTTACAACTTCTCTTATCTTCATTTAAACATTCTTTCAATAATTTTTTCATTTAACAAAAACTAAGTCCTTAGCATGTTCCTGGGATACTTTCAGTCCACGATGACAGGGAAATTGATGAGACCCAGTACTTGCTCACCAGGAATTCACAAACTGTTTAGGGAAGCAGACAGTGAAGTCAATGGGTGCAATACTCCATAACGAAATGATGCAGGGTGATGTTCAAGGCCAGGGACTGCACTATGAAGAGACTGAAGAATTCCACCTAGACCTGGAAGTGGATGTTGACATTGAGTTTCAAAGTTTTCATGGATTCTTACTAGATGGTCAAGAGGGAGAACCACTCGTCCACTCTGCCATCCTAGATCTTCTTAACAAGTTCCAGATTCCTTCCCAACAGTGAATGTGGTTCAGGATTTGCAAGTCTGAGGGAGGGTTTCCACAGTTCATGAGTGGAAGGAGAGTACAGACTAACTGGGTGAGCAGGACTTACAAGCCACATTGTTCTCCACAGTACAAATATTAAGAACCTCTGCTTGAAAGCCTTGTTACTTTCTTCCTCAATTCCTGTACCCATGAAAGCCAGCAATGTGGCAGCCCCAGCAATGCCAGTTCCTCAGGGTGCTATGTGTCCACATTTTCCTAGTCACGTGATCTTCTGCAGATAGTCATAAATGCAATGCAACCCTCCTGGCTTCAGGCTGAAATAAACACCTCCAAAGAATCACTTTTTCTTTCGCTGAAAGACTTAGGATGGCAAAGCAAGTTTTGTAATTAAAATTGTACCTTTCAAATCAGATTGCCATTTCATAATTTAATGATTTTCACACCTTATTTTTCTGAATTCACAATAAATTCTTCCACTTTTCACCAGTTCCTTCCTGGCCAGGAAGGAATATTTAATATTACATCATATGCTATTCAAGATCAGAGGCCAGGCCTTCATATTTGTCTCTGACTCACTGTAGCACTTGTGCTTGTTGGTTGAAAGAAGGAATATTAATGACAAACAGGTGTGTGCCCACAAGAGGCATCCATTGTTATCGAAAGCATGGTTTGTTTATATTATAACTCTAATTTTCCTACCTCAATTTTCTATTCCTGGCTGAAATACTAAAATATTAATTCTGCAATTCACTTGTAGCATTCACTGCTGTCCTCAAACAAGGGAAGATTTTTCTGTATTTTAAAGAGATTGCAGCCGGCGCCGTGGCTCAATAGGCTAATCCTCCACCTTGCGGCGCCGGCACACCGGGTTCTAGTCCCGGTTGGGGCGCCGGATTCTGTCCCGGTTGCCCCTCTTCCAGGCCAGCTCTCTGCTATGGCCAGGGAGTGCAGTGGAGGATGGCCCAGGTGCTTGGGCCCTGCACCCCATGGGAGACCAGGAAAAGCACCTGGATCCTGGATCCTGCCAGGATCAGCGCGGTGCGCCGGCTGCAGCGGCGGCCATTGGAGGGTGAACCAACGGCAAAGGAAGACCTTTCTCTCTCTGTCTCTCTCTCTCACTGTCCACTCTGCCTGTCAAAAAAAAAAAAAAAAAAAAAACAAAAAAAAAAAAAACAAAAAAAAAAAAAAAGAGATTGCTCAAATAATAGTCATCACAGCTGAATTTATGGACCAAGGTTGCAAGTTCCATTGTCATTGCCTTCTTCTTCACCCTCTCCTCTTACTTTAAACCACGTCCAACTAATTGGACATTGGATCATCACTGCCAATTCTTCTTCCTAATTCAATCTAACCTCCCCTTATAAGGCCCTTTTACCTACCCTGATTGAACACCTCTATAATGTTCTGCTAACTAATCTCTTCCAAGTTCAAATCTATCTGTTGATGGGTCAGTTTTGCTATTTTTTGTTGTAAGGATCAGAAGGAAGCTCCAAAATCTTCAGTTAATGGGAGCACACTAACAGCACCAGTTAAGCAGGGAAGATGCACAGAACCCCAAATGATCACCCTTAGAAATCTTTGATATGTAATAGTTGTATTGTAAAATAAAGATAAGCACCACAGCAGAAGGCTGGCTCACAATACAGGGTCAGAGAGGCCCATGCAAGTTCCAATTATCCTCTTTCTATTCATCTCAGAATCTACTTTCTCAAGTCAAGAACCACCAACTTGTGATTATGACACCCAAATGGATTTCTTCCTAATACACTGCTGGTCACACAGGCATATATACCAATATGTGACCAAGCCTTTCAGGGTCTCCCTAGAAACAATTCACCAGTCTCACTATTATCAGTAAACAATGCTAATCACCTGGTACAAACCACCCAGAAACTCCTAGGCCCCAGATTATTGCTATGCAGGTTCATTTTTTCAGTTGAGCAACTCAGGCTGATTCCAGGTTTGCCAAAAACTAACTCTCAGAGCATAGATTATTTAGTATAAAGATCCAGGAGCTGTAAAGAAGACAGATACCAACTCAGCCTTTCTTAGATGTTAAATAACGTTTTCTGCTGATTACTTTACAAAACAAAGCTGTTGTCCATCACAACTCTGAGGACCCTAGAGCAGTTCTGTGAATCTCCCATGCTCATGACTCAATTCTTCCACCTCTGGTTCTCTACCTGCTGCTTCTTTCTACTGTGTTACCCAACCAGTCTCTTCATGGCTCAGTTGAGTTCTCCTGAGAGTTCATCAGCCACCCCCACACAAAAGGTTCTTGTGATCAGAGTTCTTGCACCAGAACATCTGATGGGCATGTGGGTCTCCACAAGAGGACATCTACCCCATCTCAATCAGCTGAGGCCAAGCCAACAGCATTGACTCATCAAAACAGTTCCCCTAAGCCATGAAACTTTCCAGAAGTGGACCACAGGCATTAACATACATCTACTTCTAAGTTTTTCTGCAATAAAAATGCACCATCCTCTAACATTATTTTTTCCAAAACACAGATGTGATCATGTCAGTCACTGGGTTCAAATCCATCCTAAGTTTCCCATGCTCCATAGAAGTCAAACACCTTAGATTCATACATGACAGTGTTGTCCAACATGATAGCCATTGGACACATGTATCATTTAAATTTTGCTTGATTAAAATTTTAAAAATTTAGAAATCAGTCATTCAGTTGTATTAGCCATATTTCAAATGCCCTATTAGTGAAGACGTGAAATGCAGAAAGCTGGTCTCAACTGCCTTTGTAAAGTCATTTTCAGCTCTTCCACGCTCATCCTCTACCACCTCCCACCACATGCCCAAACACATCAAAATCCTTGCCCAAACACTCTAGAATACTAGTGATTCTTCCTTCACCCTTACAGGCTCAGCACACCCAAAACCTGTTCTGTGATTTTTCTCCCTTTGTACCTCTCGAACACAGGCAGTTGTACTTTTACTCTGCTCCAAAGCAGCTCTGCATTTTCTTCTAATACATCACTTAACTACATTTTATGACAAGCTACATATTCTTAGCACACCATATGCCATTCAAAAGGAGCAAAATGGAGGCGGTATAGGCATGCTCTCATGCCAGATGGCCTCTGCCATTGACTGAGGAGTCTTACATTGGTTATTTGGATAATTTCATCTGTTTCCTCACCTGCGAAATGGGATAGAGTCATTATGGGGATAATTCTATTGCTATGAAAAAAGCACTTAACATAGGGCCTACAGCTTTGGGAGGTGTTACCTAAAAATTAGCTCTTGGTAAACTGTTCACATATTTTATACATGTGTGAAGTTTAAGAAAAACAAAAAATAAACACAATTAATAATCTCACTGATTCAAGATATACTTACTATAAACAAAAGTCAACTTTTTAATGAACAACACTGTTCTTCATGAACAGCATTAGTTGTCTAGGACTCCATGTAGATTTTAGAAGGTACATAAAGAATCTCTCAAGGGTGGGAATTTAGCCTTGCAGTTAAGACACTGCATTCCAAACTGGAGTAACTGGATTAGATTCACAGCTTTGGTGCCTGACTCCAGCTTCCTGCTAATGTGGACTGGGAGGCAGTGATGGTGGCACAAGTAATTGGTTTCCTGTCACCTACGTGGGAGGAGACCTGGATGGAGCCCCCAGCTCCCTGCTTTGCCCTGACCCAGCCCTGACTGTTGGGGGCATTTGGTGAGTGAACCAGTAAATTGGCGGTCTCTCTTTCTCTCTCTCTCTCTCCCTCTCTCTCTCTCTCTCTCTCTCTCTCTGTCTCCTCCTATCTCTATCTCTGTCTCTGTGCCTCTCAGATTAATAAATGAAATGAATAAAAGAGCCTCTTAAGAGTCAGCTCCTGGGATTTAATGACAGTTTTATAATGTTAACCACAAAGTAATGTTCATCTTTTGACCAACAGAATGATAGGTGTCCTTGTGGGCTGCAGTGTTCACTCAGTATCAGATAATCCATTTTTCTTAGATGACAACTTTTTGTTTCTCTCATTCTTATGTTTCATTGCCTTGTCATTTCCCTTTTCTTAGTCCCCATCTGTCTTTTCTTACTTCAGTGTTACCTGATCATTAGGGTAGAGTTCCATTCCTTTCTTAAAATCTACTTTATATTGTATTAGTTTCCTATTGCTGCTATAACAAAATTTACTGATTTATAGCAACACACCTTTTCACAAGTCTAAAATTGGTCTAAAGGTATTGTGAGGATTTGTTTCTTCTGGAGACACTGAGAAAAGAATCTACTTTCTTGCCTCTTTCAGCTTCTCAAGGCCACTAGCAACCCTGGATCGTGATCACTTCCTGACATCCTTCCAACGTCCTGCTCTGTTCTCCCATCTTCCCTTACTGACTCTGGTATCCTGACGCTCTTACAAGGACAGGGTGGCTGCAATAGGCTCACCACAGCAATCCAAGATAAACTCACGTCTGTGTCCCTAACCTGATCATGCCTATAAGGCTCCTTTGCCCATGCAAGATCACTTATTCACAGCTGCTGGGAAATAGTATATAGATATCTTTGGATATGGGGGGCATTATCCAGTCAACTACATTCATCAAAGTTTATAACTACTGGGTTCTCCATGACTTCATCTATTTTTACAATTTCAAAAACCCATATAGTTTATTAAATAAATAGAAGTTCAAATGCATGCAATAATTTGACTCAGTGAATATAAATAACTCTACACTCTTACAACCTTTATTAAGTTAAAATAGATGACACATTTAGGATTTCATATAAAATTTTATTCTTAAAAATCATGTAGGTGTGGACAATTGGTGTAAAAATTAAGACACCACTTGGGAGTGAGAGTGTGTGTGTGTGTGTATGCTCACGAAAGGAGAGAGAGAGAGAGAGAGAGAGAGAGAGAGAATGAAAGAGAAAGAGAGAAGCCTTGTGGTTATTGAGAATACTATGAAGAAATATGCTTTTCTTATATTTTTAAAATTCATTTGTGAGGTAGAAAGTAATACATACATACAGACAGAAAACTACCATCTGCTAGTTCACTCTCCAAATGCCCAGAACAAGGTAGAGTTGGCCCAGAGCAAGCAGTAGGAACTAGCAACATAATCCAGGTCTCCTATGTGGGTGACAAGAACCCAATTACCTCAACCATCACTGCTGCCTCCTAGGGTCTGCATTGGCAAGAAGCTCTGGTCAGGAGGAAAAGCCAGGAGTTGAACCCAGCTACTCCAATGTAGGTTTGTAGCATCTTAATTGTTAGGCTAAATATCTACTCTGGAAGTTTCTGTTTTTAGTTCAGGCATCTCATGCTCTTTTCAAATTTTTTATATGTTTTAATTTTTTACTATTGGCTTGTATTTATTTCCCTTTTTCTATACCTAATATTCAGTTCTCTGAGGAATAAAAAATTATATATCTTTATACATTCAGATGTCTTCTAAAAAACAAATATTGCATTTTACAATTCTGCTAATATCTGATGTTAAGGTGAGGAAATTTTAAGCTTTTACTTAGTATAGTGTTGGTCTTCTGTATATAGTTAATTTAAAATGAATCTTTATGAAAAATGGAATGGGAGAGAGAGTAGGAGATGGGATGGGAGTGGGGGTGGGAGGGTGGGTAGCAGGGAAGAACCACTATATTTCTAAAGCTGTACTTATGAAATTTGTATTAATTAAATAAAAGCTTTCTTAAAAAATGAAACCCAAACAAAAAAATCCCAAGTCAGGTTAAATAGAAATGTAAAGTTCTGATTGAATTTGTCTTTACACATAAAACACATGAATTGACCCCTAATTCCAAAGTCATTGTCTATTTAAAACATTATAGTACCATTTAGCCATTTAGGTTTTTTTTTTTTTTTTTCCCTAGAGTGTCTTCGCTTTCCATGCCTAAAATACTCTCATGGGCTTTTCAGCCGGATCCACATGCCTTAAGGGCTGATTCTGAGGCCAGAGTGCTGTTTAGGACATCTGCCATTCTATGGGTCTGCTGTGTATCTCACTTCCCATGTTGGATCATTCTCTCCCGTTTTTATTCTATCAGCTAGTATTTGCAGACACTAGTCTTGTTTATGTGATCCCTTTGGTTCTTAGTCCTATCATTATGATCAATTGTGAATAGAAATTGATTACTGGGACTAGTGAGATGGCATTGGTACATGCCACCTTGATGGGATTGAATTGGAATTCCCTGGTATGTTTCTAACTCTACCGTTTGAGGTAAGTCAGCTTGAGCATGTCCCGAATTGCACATCTCTTCCCTCTCTTATTCCCACTCTTACATTTAACAGTGATCACTTTTCAGTTAAGTTTCAGCACTTAAGAAGAATTCTGTATTGATTACAGTATTCAACCAAAAGTATTAAGTAGAACAAACAAAAAAAATACTAAGAGGGATAACATATCAAGTTGCTCATCAACAGTCAGGGTGAGGGCTGATCAAGTCACCGTTTCTCCTAGTGTTCATTTCACTTTAACAGGTTTCCTTTTTGGTGCTCAGTTAGTTGTCACCTATCAAGGAGAACAAGTGGTATTTGTCCCTTTGGGATTGGCTTATTTCACTCAGCATAATGTTTTCCAAATTTTCCTAACAGGGATCACTTTTCAGTTAAAATTTAAACACTTAAGAATAATTGTGTGTTAAAAAAAAAAAAAACCTAAATGAAAGATCTCCGCGAGTGAGATCCCAGTGGAAAGAACGGGTCATCAAAGAAGGAGGTACCTTTCTCTGAAGGGAGGAGAGAACTTCCACTTTGACAATGGCCTTGTCTAAAAATTATCAGTCAGTGAACTCAGGGGGCTTCCATAGCCTTGGCAGCTCATGACAAGAGCTTAGGGTGATTACTGAGGCCATAAACAAGAGTGTCAATTTGTTAAGCCAACAACAGGAGTCACTGTGCACTTACTCCTCATGCAGGGTCTTTGTCCTTAGTGTGCTGTACATTGAGATTTAATGCTATAACTAGTACTCAAACAGTATTTTTCACTTTCTGTTTCTGTGTGGGAGCAAACTGTTGAAATCTTTACTTAATGTATGCTAAACTGATCTTCTGTATATAAAGAGAATTGAAAATGAGTCTTGATGTGAATGAAAGGGGAGAGGGAGCGGGAAAGGGGATGGTTGCGGGTGGGAGGGACGTTATGGGGGGCAAGCCATTGTAATCCATAAGCCGTACTTTGGAAATTTATATTCATTAAATAAAAGTTTAAAAAAATGTGAAAAAAATTATAGTACCCAATAAAAGTGCATCTTACAGAACATGTTCTCCCAATCGGTCAATATTTTCAAGAAACCATCAAGATTCTTGCCCACAAAATATGATACATGTGCTTTAGGGGCAGATATGAAAGCATGAAACAATAAAAATATTATGACAGTGTTCACTCTTCACGTAACTGATACAACAGTCAGAACCAACCCTTTGTATTCTATGTTTATGGCCAGAAGTCCACAAGCTTTTCTTGAAGAACCAGTTGATAAGTAATATTTCATTTTTGGCTTTGTGGACCATATGCAAAAAAACTGTGCCCTTATAGGAGAAAGCAGCAGTAGACAACATGGTAAAAGAATGAGCATGGGTAGAATGATCTTCACTAGCCAGGGTTGGCAGCCGATTGCTGGTCTATACTAACCAATAATGTTAGAAATATGGGTATCTTGCTTTTTTCCACCTTCCTATCTAAGGAGAATGCTAACTAAGAAAAGGATACTAAATAGTCAAAACCACTTTCCATACAAAAATAATGAGGTTCTGTGTGGTCCAGGTGACTTGGAAAAGGCCCAATAACTTTGTGCATACATTTAAAATCATGGATCATTTCTGGACCATTTGCCATGTTACATAAGGTTCTAAGCACTTATCTGATTTCATCCCCACAACACTTCTTAAAGTACTGTTATCACCTTCATCTCACAGATGAAGACACTGAGAGCCAAAGAGGTTAAGCAACAAGCCCATAGCTTCAAAGCATGCAGATAGTACAGGGGATGGCCAGGGCTTTTACTCTGTGCTAATATTACAATCCTACTGTTCAATTTTCCATTATATGCTATTCCACCATTCTCTTGAGAAACCTTTTCAATGTAGTACATACATTCACTGTGCTTGGAAGCCAATTATGGATTTCCTACCATTGTTAGGATCTAAGAGTCATGGGCAGGATTTTCTCCCTCTCACATAACCTGACTCACCTATCCAGTCCAAGTATGATTCTGCAAGACAGAAACAGGGAGTGGACCTTGACTTCACACACCCATGGCCAACCCCATACAGAAAGGCTGAGAGATGTCTTTGATCTCTGCTTACACAATACCACCAATCCAAAAAGAATCACAACCACAAAGCATTAAGGACTGTCAGTTGATTTTATGTACCCTCCTCTATTGTTAGACTCCTGCAGTAGCACTGTGGCTCTTGTCAGTGTCCATAGCACTAAGAATTCAGAGTAGGTCTCCAGAAGAATGACTGGTAGTCTCTTTCATTCATAGCCAAAATGGGCTATTCTTTAAGAAAGCTGGGCCTTCATTGGTATAACACTGCACTATATGGGCATCCATATACTACACCCATTTTGTATTCTTATAAGCCTTGCCAAAAGGAACACAGACGTATAGTAAGAATAAAGAGACAGCCAGTGCACACTTATTTTCTCGATAAATGTATTTCCTTAGGACAGTTTGGCAGGTTTTGTAAATAGACCTCCACCATGGGGGACGAAAAAAACAGGCTAAATGGTAAACCATGGGCTGAAAAAAGAGTTTTTAAGTCCATGTGTTCATGCTAAAGAAGAAAATATTGTCCTTCATGGATCCTATATATATGAACATAAGCCTCCTTTACTTGTCTATTTATTTAAGGAGAGATTGTGTGGTTTATGCATTCCGATTTTCATTCCAAACTTTGGAAAGGGGCATATATAAAATGCATTATCCTCACATTACTAAAACCTACAAGCATATATTTCCTCTCTGCTCTTCCTTTCACAACTAAGTGCCATTTTGCATCTGTTTAAAAAAGATAGGTTTAAATTTAAAAAAGAAAACATACATCTTATAGAAAAAGTAATTCTCAATGGATTTCTAATGTAGCTACTTTATAATATCCATCATCCTCTACTCTTCCTTCCAGATATTTTTTCCTCCCAGCAGCAAGGGGAATAATGTGGAGTTGAACTGGGCAGGGCAGCCCAGAGGAGTCTCTGGCACAAGAGAACAAGGCTGGATGGTGAGGCAATGGACGTGCAATCACGGCAGCACCTCCCAGCTTGCCTTTCCCTTGTCCTCACCCAGCAAAGCACATCAGAGAAAACTGTGGGGCTCTTTCAGGTGCATCCTGAGTTGACCGCAAATATTAGAAAGAAAGATGGCCAACATATTTCACATAACTGTGATTTGCCAAGATAGTCAAGGCAAATCAAGAAATGTTTAAAAAAAATGTCAATTGTGTTAAGTCAAATTAGGCACAGAAAGACAAATACAGCAGGTTCTTACATGTGGAAGCCAAAAAGGTTGACCTCACTAAAGCAGAGAGCAGAATGGGAGGAATGTCTAGGAAGGATAGGGGTAGAAGAGAGGATGGAGAGAGGATGGTAAGGCCGGCACCATGGCTCACTTGGTTAATCCTCTGCCTGCGGCACCGGCATCCTGGGTTCTAGTCCCAGTTGGGGCACCAGATTCTGTCCCGGTTGCTCCTCTTCCAGTCCAGCTCTCTACTGTGGCCCAGGAGGGCAGTGGAGGATGGCCCAAGTGCTTGGGCCCTGCACCCTCCGTCCTGGGAGACCAGGAGGAAGCACCTGGCTCCTGGCTTCAAATTGGCGCAGCGCACCAGCCATCGCGGCCATTTGAGGGGTGAACCAACAGAAAAAGAAGACCTTTCTCTCTCTCTCTCTCACTGTCTAACTCTGCCTGTCCAAATAAACAAAAGAGAGAGGATGGTTAATGGGTACCAGAGTACAGTTGGATAGGAGGAATGACTGCTAGAGTTCTACAGCATAGTAGGACAACTATGAATGACAACAATTAACTGTATATTTCAACATAGCTATTACAGAATATTTTGAAAGTTCCCAACACAAAGAAAGCATAAATGTTTGAAATGATGGATATACAATTATCTGATGTGATCATTACACATTATATACATGTGTTGAAATATCACATTGTAACTCATAAATATGTCTAATTGTTATGTGTTAATTAAAAATTTTTAAAAATATTTTAAAGAAAAAAAGTAAAAAAATCAATAAAGATATATAACTGTTGGATAAAGAGAAAATGTTGGGGCCAGCACTGTGGTATAGTGGGTAAAACTACTGCCTGCAGTCCCGGCTGCTCCACTTCTGATCTATCTATCTGCTATGGCCTGGGAAAGCAGTAAAAAATGGCCCAAGTGCTTGGGCCCCAGCACCTGTGTGGGAGACCCAAAAGAAGCTCCTGGCTCCTGGCTTCAGATTAGCACAGCTCTGGCCATTGCGGCCAACTGGGGAGTGAACCAGCGGATGGAAGACCTCTCTTTCTCTCTCTCTCTCTCTCTCCCTCTCCCTCGCCCTCGCCCTCGCCTTCGCCTTCTCTCTGTGTGTAAATTTGACTTTCAAATAAATAAATATTTTAAAAAGAGAGAGAAAATGTCAGTGAATCTATTTTGTGAAGGTAAGCAAACTTATTTTAAAATAACAAAATTATCTTCTGGAGAACTTAAATGGAGTACTTCAGAAACCCCTTGGCAAATTCTCAACTTCAGTAATCACATTCTAATATTCCAACTGCCCTTGGCATTGCTAGGCAGCTTCCTGGGTCTCCCCAGAAAGGTATGCAGCCTGCCCTGTGGGCCAACCCACCCTTCACAGCCAAACCTGACAAGGTCCAGCAAACACACTCTGCAAGGCAAAGGCGTTCTTTAAGGATTGTGCAAAGGAATTTGGCAGCAGTGCCTTCCTCGTGAGGTGTGGCAAGAAGAGCAAGTTCCTCAGCTAGGGGCACAGGGCTATTTGCATCCTCTCAGAAGAAAACATTATTAATCATGTATCCAGAAAGCACTTACACGAAAATGCCTTTAGCCTTCCTCTGCTACTGATACCTTTAAAATATTTAATAAACACAAATGAAAACAACTAACTCTAGCAAACATCACTTGAGCTGCACCAAGCAAAGGGTGGAAACAATGTGGCAGTCCTTTTTCAGTCTTATAAGGCACTGAAAGTGCAAAGAGATGCCAATGTCCTTTCAACTATAACCTTATTTCCACAGACTTTATCAGTCATGAGAAAGTCAGGCTTTGAGAGGAATTTGGTCCCCTACCTGTAATCACCAGGATTCCTATGAAACCAACCAAACATTACTTCCTTCAATATTTTTAAAAGATGCATTTATTTTTTTGAGGGGTGGAGTTACAGAAAGAGGGAGAGACAGAGAAAAGGGTCTTCCATCAGCTGATTCATTCCCCAAATGACCTCAACAGCTGGAGCTAAGCCGATCCAAAGCCAGGAGACAGGAGCTTCTTCCAGGTCTCCCACATGGATGCAGGGGCCAAGCACTTGGGGTGTCTTCCCAGGACACAGGCAGAAAGCTGGATGAGAAGAGGAGCAGCCAGGATATGAACTGCTGCCCATATGAAATGGAAGTGCCACAGGCAGAGGCTTAGCCCACTATGCCACAGTAACAGCCCCTTCCTTCTACTTTTGATGTGGGATTTGCTTTCTTTGTGTAGGTCTCTTGGGTAATGAAGGTGCTATTACTCTGTGGGCCTCCCTCTTGGAGGGGAGGAGTCAGTTCTGAGTGAGTGAATCATGGAAGACTGCAGAGGTGAGCTGCATTGTCTCCCCTGGCCTAAGCACTTAGTCTTGTTGATCCTCAATGGGAGTCACTTGCCATGACCTTGTGAATCACATGTGAACTAGACATGACCTTCCTCAATGCCAGAATTGAGTGGGTGGAGCATTGAAGGATGTTTTTGGGTGTTGTTATCTGTTTTTGGAATAAAGATGACTCTCTGACCTGTCCCTGGGTAGGAGTAAATAACTAGAAACAGTTCCTGTAGGCAGTAAAGACAAGGTAAGAAACAAGAAAGATAACAGAGAGAGAAGTCACACAAAATATGTGTGAGACATTAATGCTTTGGAACCATAGTATAGTGGCCTCAGGGACAGAAATCTGTACTGTCTGTTTGCTAGAGAAAAAACCATCAGTAAGAGTGGTCTATAGCCCTTCTCTCTCCCCAGGTCTGAAGCATTTAAGTACTATCCTCACAACATCACCCTCTACAGCCAATATTTAGCTGGGTGATTTTCATGAGGAAAGCACTCACAGCCCAAGATCAGCCATGCACCACAGGACCATGTACCAGAGAACAGGGCAGAAGCAAGTAAATGTGTCCTTACAGTCTATTGGATGGGGAAAATAGAGATGATCAAAAAGCCTAGAATGGCATGGAGGAGGATTACAAACTAGAGAGAGTAATTGGAAGATAAAAGATTGAGAGACATCTTGCATCTGCTGGCTCATTCCCCCAAATTCCCACAACAGCCCAGGCTAGACCAGGTCAAAGCCAGGAACCTAAACTCAATCTGTGAGTAGCAGGCACCCAAGTAATTCAGCCATTATCTGCTGCCTCCCATGGTATGTGTTAGCAGGAAGCTGGAACTGGAAGCAGAACTGGGACTCAAATCCAGGCAGTCTGACATGGATGTGGGCATCCCAAGCAGCATCTTAACTAATACAGCAAATATGCAAAGCCAAAGATTTTCAATTGCATATGCCTACAAAATAACATTTTCAGCACAAACCACTCATAAATTAGTGTACTTATTTTTATAGTATATATCTGTACTTTGGCATTTTGTGTAACATACATTTTCTCAGCACTATCCATCTTCCAAGTCCTTTAATTTCTAAGGGTTTAAAGGTTAGGAACCACATTTCTCCATGTGCCTGCCATCAGGGTTTTGGATTATATTCTGTCTGTGAGATATACTGACTTGGAAGGTAGAAGATGCAGCAGAGCCATATTTTGTTTCTAGGCCACTGGCAGGTAGATCACATGTTCTGGCAAATGGTGGCTAGAAGGTGTTTCAGAAAGTTTCTGTGCTTCTTTCTGTGCATTATTTTCTTCCAGTGGGGATAAGCAGCTGAATCAGTTCATCCATTTCCTATAATTCCTGAAATCCCGCAGTTCCTGAAAGCCATCAGTGGCACTGCATAACCTTCATTCCCACCCTGTCTCCTTGGCCAAAGACTGACACATGTATTTCATAAAGCATAGTATACACAATAGAAGATAAAAAGAGATAATATAAATATGACTTTGATTATTTTATAAAGTCCATAAAAACTTGTTTTCTAATAAAACTGTTTGCAGAATGAGCATTTGGCTCAGAGGCTTCAGTTGTCTCTTGGGATACCCACAACCCATATCAGAATGCCTGGTTCAAGTCCTGACTCTTCCAATTACAACCCAGCTTCCTGCTAATGCCTACCCTGGGAGGCAGCAGATGATAGCTCAGTGACTTGGGACCCTGCCATCCTTTTGGCAGGCACAGATGGAGTTCTTGGCTCTTGGCTTTGGCCTGGCCTAGCCCTAGATTTTGCAGGCATCTGGGAGTGAATCAGTAAATGGAAGATCTCTCTCTCTCTTTCTCTCTCTCTCCCTCCCTCCCTCCCTCTGTCTTTCTCTCTCTCTGGCTTGCAAATAAAGTGCAAATTTTTTTAAAATGCTAGTTTGGAATTAATTACTTGAAATTAATTTGCATAGAACCTGACTGATTCTAAATTAATTTTATTTCAATATTCAGTTTGAATAAGATTTCTTCAAAAAGATATCTCACAAAAATATGTAGATTCAAATGGAAAATACGTTTCACTAGTGACAAAGATTTTCCTCTTGACCAAACTCTAGTCAAGCTCCTCTGAAGTCTCTCCTAAGCTAGGTTTTTATGTTTCATGTTAATTTGTGAATTGTCCTATTATACCAAAGAATCCTGCTATGATACTTCTCCAGAATGCCATATCCTCACTATCAGAACATCCTTGATATCTGATCAAAGACGTCAACCCCAACATCCCTCAATGTTATATGATCACATTGACCTATCTTCTGCAAGCCTGAGTCCTTCTTGCCCCTTATATTTTCTACTGAAAAAAAAATCTAACTGAAATATTAGAAATGAAGAATTCAACATGTAAAATAAAAAAACACAGTGAAAAGACTTAGAAACAGACTTGGTGAGTCAGAAAAAAGAATATCTGAGCTAGAAGACAAATCCTTAGAAATCTCTCAGACAAA